>NC_089516.1:22041740-22341740 GCF_036850995.1 Saccopteryx leptura
ATCATATCGACTATTTGTTAATCTTTGGGCTAAATAATTCCAGACAAAAACAACAAGAAGTGCAAAGGCCCAGAGACTGGGAGAAAATCAATGAGGGCATTGTGACAGGAAGAGAGTCAGTGCAAGACAAAGAGGGTGAGTGTCAAGGGTGAGATCAGAGGGGACATTGGGGGAAAATGACAGGCCTGGAGCAGGCCTTGGTGAAGTACTTTGTTATTCTGAGTGAGACGGGAGATATCTGAAGGTTTTGAAAAAAGGAGAGATATGAAGTGGTTCACATTGTAATAGGATCAGTGTACTGATACGTAGAGAATACATAGTTAGAAAGGCAAGATTAGAAGCTGGAAGATCTAGGAAGAGGTAACAATCTAGCGAGGAGATAATAGAATTCAGGACTAAGTTAGAGGTGATAAGATGTTGATGGTTTCTGAATATATTTTGATGATACAAACAGACAAGATTTACTGACAGATTGGACTTGAGAAAGAGAGCTGTTATGGATGATTGGAAGGTTTGAGTCTGAATAACTGACTAATGAGGATCAGGATTGGACATGTAAGTGAAGTGGAAACAAGAGTTTGTTTTTAGATATGTTAGTTTTGAGATGCCTGTTTGACATATAAGATTCTAGTTTATTCCCCAGAAAAGTAGCCTTGGTTGACATTTTTCAGCATTATTACAATTAAATTATTTTATAGTCATATGTCCATTATAAATTCTATACAGAATGTCATACAGACTCTTTGAAGTTATAACACAGATAACATTTGTGGCATATTAATTTTTAAAATAAGATAGAAATACTTCCTTCTAAAGAAGGCTTTATTATATTTCTCATTATCCTTTGACTTTTTAGAAGCATCCAAAATATTCTTTATTATTTTACCACCTAACATGAGCTTTAAGATGTTCTGTTTCATTAGCATTTAGTTCTTCTACCTTGTTTAGGCTTTAAGATTTACCATGGAATTGAGACATTTAAGGATGCTAAAATATTTGGGGTTCACTATATCTGAAAGAACTAAGTTAATTATTATTTAATGATATCATCATTGATCCCAAAGTTCCATGTGTTAGCTATTTTATACTCAGAGAAATACTATTGAATGTTTTTCTTTTTTAATTAAAAATATTAAATATGTCAAACTTATAAAAAATAAAAAGAATGATTTAAAGAATATGCCTATATATTCTCATTTCTCCTGGTTTTTATTGGTTTATCCTCCATGGCATTATCATGAGTCTGTCTCTGTAACATAATGTAGAAAGTTTCCGTCTAAACTCCATCATCTAACTACATAATGAAATAACAATATTCCTATTTATAGTATTAAAAATATGAATATGAGGGCCATCTTTACTCATCTTCTTAACCTACTGCCTACCCCTGTGCTTGGCCAAAGTAGGTTCTAAAGATGTATCATGAATAAAAGTTATAATATGATATCACTTATTTGTGGCATCTAATGAACACAATATACTGAGGAACAAAATAGAAACAGAGGCAGGGTCACAGGGAACAGATAGCTGTCAGAGGGAAGAGGGAAGGGGGGATGAGATCAAAGAAGGTGAAGGGATTAGCCAAAATCATATATATATATATATATATATATATATATATATATATATATATATATATATATATATATATATCTCACATAGATACAGACAACAGGGTAGCAATAGCCAGTGGGAAAAGGGTGGTAGAAGTAGGAGGAGGAAGGGAGGAAATGGGAGTGGAAAGAGACTGCATGAGGCATGAGGGGCACGACGCGGTATATAGAAGGTGTTCTAATGAGTGGGACACTTGAAACCAAGTCACCACAATACATTTAAAAAATAAAAATAACAGATGGATCTAAAAAAGTTATAATAATATATATGAGGATGAAGTATATAGGTATTTCATTTTTGTCTAGAAGGAACCTAATATTGGTAAAGTGCTTACTATTGACAACAATTTAAGAATGAATAATGTAAAAGCACATGACTGCAAATTACAAGTCCATCAATTTTTTGCTTTATTAACTTGTCTAGCCACTATTATATCTGAACATTATTTTTAAATGGAATTAGCTTTTTTTTTATTTCACAGTTTTGAAAAAATAATATATGGAAAATCATGACCCAGAAAGTACCAAAAATTATATTTGGATGTATCTAATCTTGAAAAAATTTAATTGACATTGCCTAATCCTTACTCTGAGAAAAAGCTAATTTGCTATAGTTTTTCAAACACTTTGCATAAGTTAGTAAAATAGACTTTCAAAAACTTCATTTCCCTTAATATAAATTATGAAGGTTTGGTCATTTAAGTTGAACTCTCATTAGAATGTGAGCTGCTTTTTTGGGTTTAATTATCTCCCTTTTAAGATTCATATGTGAGAAATAATCCAGTGATGAAGGTTTACTGAAAAAAATTTTGACATTTCAATTCAATTATTCTGAATTTAAGGTTTGTCAAATCAGTGAATAAATTTAGGGGATAAAATGTCTCTGTACCTTTGCATATCTTTCATAACCTCTTACGAATTAGCCAGAATTAGAGAAAGAAATTATCATCTTCCCTTCTTTTAGCTAAAATAGAATGGTTGGCACATATAAACAATAAATGATTAGAGTAAATGACATTGATAAATGGTTCATTGAGTCATTACGAACCTCATCTTAGCTCCATTGGCTGATAATATATAAATTTCCATATAATTCAGCTGTTTATCCTAAAATTTCAAATAGTATTTGTTTTTTTAAGTGTATTTCCCTTTTTCCCATTATTTAGCTTTTTTTTTTTGTGGCAGGGACAGAGAGAGTCAGAGAGAGGGACAGATAGGGACAGAAAGACAGGAAGGGAGAGAGATGAGAAACATCAATTCTTCATTGTGACTCCTTAGTTGTTCATTGATTGATTTCTCATATGTGCCTTGACCTGGGAGCTACAGCAGACCGAGTGACCCCTTGCTTGAGCCAGTGACCTTGGGTCCAAGCTAGTGAGCCTTGCTCAAACCGGATTAGCCCACGCTCAAGCTGGCGACCTCGGGGTCTCGAACCTGGGTCCTCCACAGTCCGACGCTCTATTCACTGTGCCACTGCCTGGTCAGGCCCATTATTCAACAACTAGTAACTCACTGTTTACCAACTCTCAGACTCTTTGAAAGGACAGTTTAATGGAACTGATCCAATCAGTGCAGGTGACAAAGGGCAGAAGTTGGGAGTCCCTATGTTCATCTCTCTAGTTCAGGGGTCCCCAAACTTTTTACACAGTGGGCCAGTTCACTGTCCCTCAGAGCATTGGAGGGCTGGACTATAAAAATCTATGAACAAATCCCTATGCACACTACACATATCTTATTTTAAAGTAAAAAAAAACAAAATGGGGACAAATACAATATTTAAAAGAAAGAACAAGTAAATTTAAATCAACAAACTGACCAGTGTTTCATTGGGAACTATGGGCCTGCTTTTGGCTAATGAGATGGTCAATGTCCGGTTCCATATTTGTCACTGCTAGCCGTAACAAGTGATATGACACGCTTCCGGAGCCATGATGCGTGCGTCCTGCATCACCGGAAGTAGTACTGTCTGTGAGCAAGGCCGTGCTTTGCCGCATCCTGTACTCCTCTCACTGACCACCAATGAAAGAGGTGCCCCTTCCAGAAGCGCGGTGGGGGCTGGATAAATGGCCTCAGGGGGCCACATGAGGCCCACAGGCTATAGTTTGGGAGCCCCTGCTCTAGTTCTATGGTAGCAGAAAGAGAAAAACATATCTAAAAGAGTTTTAGGCCCCAAGACTAGAAAAGCTGGCTTTATCCAGATGGGTTATCAAATCAAAGACAATGTAAAGAAGAATTTGGGAGATGTGTTTTGGAAATGAGCCTGAGAACTAGGAAAGAATGGAGCAAAGTACACAGGTTCAGAATTAGAAATCAAGAGGAAAATTAGAGTCAGTGTCCTTGGAGACCAAGGACCTTTTCTCTTATTCACTGCTATATTCCATGCATAGTGCTTTGGAACATAAATATTTGCTGGTTGACAAAATGCTGTTGGTCCATTGTGTTTGTATGTCCCCCTGCTAATGTATCATATAAGCAAAGCAGACACAATGAGTGGACTAAGGAAAGAAAGAACAAGGCACTGGTAACAAAAGGTTAAATAAGTCGTGGTTCTTGTCTTCCCACACTGGGATAGTAAATCTCCCCATGGAACTCAGCTTAGAGGAACCAGTATTTACGTTGTCTGGGAGAGAAGGGTCTCAAAGAATAATTAGAAACTGATCAGCAGACAAAAGAGGAATGGAATCCCAGGAAGAAGCAAAAAGTATGTGCAGTTTTTCAGCTGTACAAAAGGAAGGCTTGTTTGGAAAGTGTCTTGTTTAATATGAATGTGATGAAAAATGGCACTGGAAAAAGGTATACGAATCAAATTATGAGGCATTTTCAATGTCATGTTAAGGAATTTGAATTGGTTAAGATTAAACATCAAATAGTTAATTCTAGCAGGTTGACCCAAATATTTTAGTCTTGTTACAGAAAAATTTAGTTTGTTAGTAAAACTATTACACTGATGTAGAAGAGTGTACTTGTGTTACAAAAGTAGAAAACCTTTTGTTCTAAGGAGGAAAGGAAAAAATACACATCATCAGAAGCAGTGATAAAATAGACATCTTTTCCATCCCTGCCCAACAGTGTTTACTAAAAGGTCTTTTCTATCAGGCCTCAGGAATGAGAGGTCCTAATATGGTATCCTCTAGTTTTACTATATAAAGTTATTAATAATCACTTGTCTATTTCTGTTTATAGTTAATATACAAAGAGGAATAAATTTATGGTAGTTCACAGTTTTAGTTACTGTTTATACAGTTTTTCATGATGTTGTCAACCAGTAGAGTCACCAGTGACATTCTTTGTCAGGAACAACCATCAAAATTGAGGCTGTATGTGCTGGTCAAGTAGCAGAATAAGCTGGTCCTAAGACTAAAAAAGATGCCATTCTACTTCTATTAACATTCTTCTTGATGACTGAAAAGTAATGCAGATTCTGGATATAGTTGGTGCAAATAAGTCCATGAATATGTGCACTGAGAAAGACAGGATTATACAGGATGAAATTTAAAGCATGCTTCTCAGCCTTAAATGCCCACATTACTTCTCCATTCAAAATATCTAGCATTCTTATAAAAAAAAAAACAATCCCCACATAATTATTTCTGTCCTACCTGTCACATGCAAACCATCAAATACAAGCTTTGTTTTCAGTTTGAAAAAAAAAAAAGAAATACACACCAGCAAACTTCGGGGTGTGAGTAGGGAGTTAGAGGCAGAAAGAGCAAGATATGGAAAGACAAAGCTATGTTTACATCCCTGACTTTCTAACTGCAAAGGAAATTGGATATTTCATGCATAAAACCAAATATCACTCATTAGGCAGCATACGATCACATCAAGGGTTGTACCAAGTATCACCTGCTTGCCAGTGACTGGTAAAAGGGAAATGTGCTCAAGTTGCTCAAATTAACTTTTCTGTACCCTGCAAGCTCCCTTATTTCTTCAGTATATACTCACTGTCATATTTTTGACATGCAAATATATGCACACATATGCACACACACACTAAAATGCACATTTGGTAAAATTTTTATATTGCTTGATTGAATTATGAGAGAGAAGAAGGGAGGGAGGGAGGGAGAGAGAGAGAGAGAGATAGAGAGAGAGAGGGATTTGCTGTTCCACTTATCTATGCATTGATTGGCTGATTCCTGCATGTGGCCTGACTGGGAATTGAACCCACAACCCTGGTGTATTTAAATGATGTTCCAATCAACTGAACTACCCAGCCAGGGCCACACATTATTAGTTTCCTCCTAGATCCATTCATTTTTTAAAGTCTTTCTCACTCCTCTTGTAATGAATATATGTTGGCTTTGATGTTTAAAGGAATTTCACAAGTGTCTGCTGCATGCTGCTAGAACCTGTGACATTGAACAAGATGTTACTCATTAATAAATAGTGAAAGAGAAGCTAAAAGATTAATAAATGTTGTCATAATAGCTGATGGAATAGGACACAAGCAAAAAAACACCCACAATTGCCCTCTTGTTAAAGTACAAATATCAAGAAAACATGTATACTGCCTAACCAGGCAGTGGCACAGTGGATAGGTCTGGGAAACAGAAGACCCAGGTTCGAAACCCTGAGGTCACCAGCTTGAGCACAGGCTCATCTGGTTTGAGCAAAGCTCACCAGCCTGGACCCAAGGTCACTGGCTTGAGCAAGGGGTCATTAAGTCTGCTGTAGCCCCCTAGTCAAGGCACATGTGAGAAAGTAATCAATGAACAACTGCAACTAAGGTGCTGCAACTATGAATTGATGCTTCTCATCTCTCTCCCTTCCTGTCTGTCTGTCCCTATCTGTACCTCTCTCTGTCTCTGCCACACATACACACACACACACACACACACACACACACACACAGAAAACATGTATACAGTACTTAAAATACTTGGTCTATTGAAATTCTCTTCAGATATAAAATAACTATTATATTGGTATAGATTAAAAAATTTAAACCCCATAAATTCTTTCAAAATTACCTTATAAAATAAGATAAAAATGTAATATTCAAATTATATAGATGTATATATATACATTCACACATATACATGGTAGATAGTTATAAATATATAATAGATATTCTTCTATCTTCTGTTCTGAAGTAGAGAGGCAGAAAATGAAAGTGCATTATATTTAAGTGGTTATCAGATTTCAATCATATTTATTATGGTTTTTTTCCCAATCTTTAAGTCCTGTGTATTTTGACCCACTCTTATGCTTTGAACCATAGAGTTCAGAGTTGCCTAAGTGGACTTACAGTGTCATACCTCCTTACATGAATCTTCTTTATGTAAGAAAAGCATTTTTCCCAGGTGTCCCTGAATACTTGCAGAGACTTAGGAAAAACATGCAAATTTCAACTCATTTAAATTTAGAAATTTATTTATACGAATCTAAAGTCTGCTTATAGGACACAGATTTATTCTACCTGGAGATTACCTCTGAAATTGTACATATTTCTTAGATGACAAAGAGGTTTCATCTCTTGAGAAAATTCTGATTAGTAGTGGCTATCTGGAGCATTAGAAGCAATTCTAAGGGGTTTTCAATCTCATCAAGGAAGAGTGCAGGGATCCATTTGTGATGCCTGCCATGGGCAAGGTGAAGGACTGTCCAAGTTTGGATTGAGTGAATTCTTCACATAAAATTCCCTCAAATATGACAGTCTTCTTTCTAAATCTGATATCTTCCAGCTGTCTTATAATGCATAGTGTTCCTTTCTCTCTAGCCTCCCAGCATAGTTAGCTTGTTCTATAACTATCCTTCTAGACATTGCTTCAACCATAAAGCACAGACATGTTCTGTGCTTGCAGAAATCTCAGAAAAATAACCTTTCTTTAAGGATCACAAGTAAAGCTTGAACACTTTTTTTTTTTTTTTTTTTTTTTTTTTTTTTTAGCAGAGAGAGACAGATAGTAAGGGAGAGAGATGAGAAGCATCAACTCATAGTTGCAGCACCTTAGTTTTTCATTGATTTCTGTCTCATATGTGCCTTGACCTGAGGGCTTCAGCAGAGCCAGTGAACTCTTGCTCAAGCAGTGACCTTGGGCTTTAAGCCAGCAACCTTTGGGCTCAAGCCACCAACCATGGGGTCATATCTATGATCCCATGCTCAAGTCAACGACACCACGCGCAAGCTGGTGAGCCTGCACTCAAACCAGCACCTTTGGGTTTTCAAACCTGGGTCCTCAGCATCCCAGGCTGACTCTCTGTCCACTGCGAAACCACCTGGTTAGGCTCAGCTACATCTTGAAAGTTCCTAAGAGTTCATATCTACATGAGGTTCAGTGTACTAAAAATAAAACATCTTGTCATTTGACTACTAAGATAACTTGCCATCAAAGTATCTTAACCAACAATAATTTGTTTAAAATTGCAGTTTTATTTCTTACTCTGCTTTAATAGGGCATTGCTGATCAAATACATATTCTGTTTCTACTTTGAAGATTTTGTAACTTTATATTTCTATATGGACAAAGAAAGCTAAGGCTTTATTGATAATTCCAATTGCAAGTGCAACAGCACACAGTTAGCAAAAAAAATGTTTACATTTTTTAAATGGAAATCCAGTTCTAGAAATATCACAACACCGCCCCTTACCCCTACGCCTTGCCAAGAGGCTGTGAAACTAACATGAATTTTTTCTTTGTGTTTTTATTGGGCAATTTTTTTAAGAGTTAGTTAGCCAAAGTAGAATGTTATCATTTTTAATTCTACTCAAGTCCAGATTCTTGTACACTTTTATAATGGACTTCTAGAATGGCATTGCATCGATTACTAGAACATCAAATAGTATACTGAGAATTATAAATCTGTCAATGTAAAATGATTTCAACTGTGAATATCCTCCATTCATACCACATAACTGGGTAAATAAAACCATGCTGACATTATGAACATTTTTGTTCATATTTTATTTTTGATGTACTAGTATATATAAGATTCTATCTTTCCATTTTATATGCTGGGTTATCTTGTGTCAATAATATATATTTATAAAACTGTTCACTTTTTTTTGTAACAACTGTTCAAAGTCCATGTCTCAGAGCTGTATATTAAAGCAGCAGATACAATAATGCAACACAGATCTGTTTTGACACTAATATGGATTTCATGCTTGTTTCACAGCCCCTTTGGCCAAACATTCAAAAGCACGGTAGTACTCAGTAAATAACAGCCAAGAAGCAAAATCCAAAAGCTATATTTATTATTTCAGAGCAAAAAATTATGAGATACAAGAATGCACAATCCTTTTTTACATTTTATATTTTACTTTATATCCTGTGTTTTTAGGATTAAAGTGCTTTGTTCCTCAAATTCAAAACGTGACTAAAGATAAAGTAAGAGGCATCTTTAAAGGTTTCTCTTACATTTAAAATAAAAAAATATTATTCTTTTATTGTCAGTCATCTTCACTCCTTTTTATTTTATTATGCCAGGCACCTATTCCTGAACTTTTATAAAAATTAGGTTAAGTCTCAAAACGACCTTATCATTACGCCACGTCACAGGTAAGAAAACTGAGGCACAGAAAAGATAAGTGACATGCCAAAGATTCCAAAATTAGTAATAGTATGATCAGGATTTGAACTCTGAATGTCCGACTCCAGAACCCACAGTTATCACAACATATCATGCTGTCCAGTTTATCAAAATTATAATGAAGGCAAAGGGTACTGAGGTTGTTGGGCCCCTACACTTTATCAGGAATTATGACAGACAATCATCGACAATCTTACTTAATCCTCATAATGGTCCTACTGGTTAGGGACCAACCTTACTTCATTATGCAAGTACCACCTGAAAGGTTAAACAAATAGCCAATAAAATTGGAAAAGTTAAGAAGACTTTAGTTACAAAGATGAAAAGGGAGAAAAGCTAGACATAAACTCCCATTTGGCTACATTTGAACTAGACATTTTTTTTGCTTTCATATCCTGTCCATACTACAAAAAAGTCAAACCTTAATAAAGTGCTTGAATAAACTGTCTTCCCTACTTTCTCATTTCCATGATCATTCTATATTGAAAGTCTAAGAAACTGAAGGGTTTGGGTTGAAACAGAACATACTACTGTGTTTATAGTGTTTTCAAGACACATTGAAGTCATTTTAGAGTCACCTGTGTTAATTTTTTCTTGGAAATTGAGTGGCATTGTTGGTGTTTTGGAAGGCAACAAATATAACTGCATATTATATCATAAGAATAGACAATTATAAAGAGAGTATAAGATGAAGTACCCTTGCATGAGCTGTAATTGCATCTGGTAATTAAACTGAAGTGTTTCATTTTCCCAGTCAGCTCATCAGTGACACCAGAAAATAAACAATTTGAAAGTGAAATCCTTAGGGGTAAACAATTGTAATTAATTGCATTTTCCAAGGGAAAAAGCCTTCCTAAAGCCTGTTTGGGGTGACCTCTTGAGTAACATACACAATGATTTACACTGTGAGCAGAGTATGGGGTTCAGAATAAGACCTGATTTAATTTGAATATTCATGAAGTCTCCAGCATGATTTATATTTCAAATCCATCTCCATTGTCAAATGTATTGTCTCTGAGGTGAAAAAAGAAAGCAGATTTATATTCTGAATAATTCTTATTGCACAATGAGATGATCAGTATAGAAAGACTTTACCATGGTGGCAACACATAAGTGGTGCTGCTATTCATTCCTTCCAACTTGGAATCTCCTCAAGTACTAAAAATATTTTTTTAGAGATGCTTGAGAGCTGAAATGAAAATATTTATGCATATAAATTTGGGTCCATAGCGCATAAGCCTATTGGATTAGAATCATAAAATTCATGCAGATTTGTTTGCTCCTGTTTTTATGCACAGAGAACTGCCTTTGGGATTCGTGCACATCTTTTTGGATAGTCAGATCACATGGAAGAAACTATGACTTTGACTCTGATTCGTGCTGCTTGCTCTGGGATCTGAACTGAAGTGGCCTTTTTTTCTATATAATTCCACCTAACTTAATCAAGAGCTCTAGTATGAATTGCTCCTCTCTCTCTCTCTCTCTCTCTCTCTCTCTCTCTCTCCCTCCCTCCCTTCCTCTCTCCCTCCCTCCCTCCCTCTATCTCTCTCTTTTTTATTTTTTATAGAGACAGAGAGAGAGAGTTAGAGAGAAGGATAGATAGGGACAGACAGACAGGAACGGAGAGAGATGAGAAGCATCAGTTATCAGTTTTTTGTTGTGACACCCTAGTTATTCATTGATTGCTTTCTCATATGTGTCTTGACCATGGGGCTACAGCAGACCGAGTAACCCTTTGCTCAAGCCAGCAACCTTGGGTCCAAGCTGGTGAGCTTTGCTCAAACCAGATGAGCCCACATTCAAGCTGGTGACCTCGGGGTCTCAAAACTGGGTCCTCCGCATCCTAGTTCGATGCTCTATCCACTGCACCACCACCTGGTCAGGCCCTCCCTCTCTCTTTACCAATGCTCTGAACATAGTCTTTGAAGTGAAATAAGCATGGATACGGAGCCAAGCTCCACTGCTTACTCCGTATCAGTTAGCTTCTACTATGTAATAAGGAACTCCAAAACTTGGCTTAAAACAATATTGAGCTCATGATTCTATAGGAAGGCAATCTGAGCTGGGCTCGAATAGGTGGTTCTTCAGCCGGGCTCACCAGATCTCAGCTGGGACAACATTTGCATCCACAAGAAACTACCAAGTTGGGGTTGATCCAGGGAGGCTTCAGCAAACACAGGTTGTCTGCTCTATGTGGTCTTCTGTTTTCTAGCAGACTGACTTGAGCTTTGTCAAGAGGTAATGTGGCAGGAGTCCCTAGATCAGTAAGAGAGAGCAAACCCAAACATGCAAATACTTTCCAATTGTTGACAACTACATTGTCCCATGGATTTAATGGCCAAGCCTGAGAAAGGATGAAGGGTACAACCAAAAACTGAGATTATTAAGAAGCATGGACAAATTGGGAGCAATTACTAAAAGAGTTGACCACATACATGTATAAGAAATTATAGTCTAGATTCTTAATCTAATATCCCCAGTTTCACCATTATCTCATAAGGTTGTTTGAGAAATTAAAATTCACTAATATATGAAAATTAATGGGTAATCTGTTTGGCACATTGGAGGCACTTAATATTATCTTTTCTCTTTTATGTATCTATGTAGATGCATTTGGTTATACAAAACAGGTATTTTAAATATATGAGCAAAATGTTAGTGACGTGTCATTCCACTGACTTCTAGAATTTACATGGTGAGGCCAGTGTCTCCTTCTTCCTTAACAATTTCATAGTAATCTCTGTTGAAACTATGTATAACCTGGAGGATATACTTCTGCAAAGAAGTATAATATCAAAATTGGGTATGAATGAACTCATTCATGTATAATGTATTTCCATAAAGTTAAACATTTATTGAGTCATTTATTTAGTTCTTTTTTTATTTCTTTACAACCTACCAATCAGAGGCAAAACTAGACTGATACAATCCATGCATTGCATTGAGATCATGAGCTAGAAGAAAGGTTTTAAAATACTGATCATGGCCACTGAAACAGACAAAGCACTTTTAAGTCAATTTGACATTATAAGCATGTAGTCAAAGAAGCCCTTAAATTGAACTCAACTTTGGCCTGATTGTCTTTAAAATATGGCCCCAATACTAAAGCATGGATGCTCACATTTTTAATTTGGAACTAGGCCACCAACACAATAGAGTAGATGAGCTTCGTAATTTTTAAAGTGTACCCACGCTTTTTATCATTGATCTGTGGATAATAGATCATTCTATTCGCTTCCCTGCAGTATTCAAATACACTCTGCACAATTCAAAACTAGTCAGTTAATGTAACATGAAAGTACCTTAACCTGAAGATCATATAAATGAAAATCCATTAAAAATCACAGTAGATCACTCTTCTTGTCATATTGTATTTGCTGTGCAAAACATACAATTTGTTTATTTTGCCATAATATTGTCTCATACATCTGTTACTTTGTAGGTTATTGAAATAGTGCAGAGAATATCAGATTTTTAGTGTGCATTGAGAGCTTTTGGTCTTTCAGTACTGATAGAACCTGAATGATCTTTAATGACTTTTTAAGCAAAAAGAAAAAAAAAAGAATTTGGTCAGCATGAGGTGAGTCAAAGAACTATGGTTTTACTTGACAGTCCTTTGATACTGACTGTTTTGAGGATAGGAGGTGGCAATAATTTGGAGACTTCAATTGGATCACACATTAATAGAGGACAAGGCAAAAAAAATACTTTATACAATACAATCTTACTTGTTTCAAAATATTCTCTTTCTATTATTTCACTGATAATTTAACATATATGTGTAAATATGTAGGTATGTTTAGTTTTTGATGGGCTTTTTTTAAATTAATTATAATTTATTGTGTTAACATGGATTCAAGTGTCCCACTCAATATAACTCTTTCTCTCCCAACCCCCCTGTCTCCTATTATACCCCTTTTTGCCTCCCTCCCAGACTTCCTCCTCCCTTCCCTCCAGGATTTGCTGTCCTGTTATCTATATCTCTTTGTTATGTATATATAATTTCACTACTCACTTAACCTTCTCTGATCCCATCCTGTCACCCCCCTTCCCTCTGACAGCTGTCCCTCTGCTCCCTGTGACCTTGCCTCTGCCTCTATTTCATTCCTCAGTTCACTGTGTTCATTAGATTCCACATATAAGTGAGATCATATGATATTTGTCTTTCTCTACCTGGCTTATTTCACTTAGCATAATAGTCTCCAGATTCATTCATGCCATCACAAAAGGTAGGATTTCCTTCTTTTTCACAGCCATGTAATATTCCATTGTGTATATGTACCACTGCTTTTTAATCCACTCGTCTACTGATGGACACTTGGGTTGTTTCCATATCTTAGCTATTGTAAACAATGCTGCAATAAACATGGAGATGCTTTTCTTCTTTTGAATCGGTGATTTGTTATTCTTAGGACATATTCCTAAAAGTGGGTTAGCTGGGTCAAAAAACAGTTACAATTTTGATTTTTTTGAGGAAACACCATACTGTTTTCCCCAGTGGCTACATAAGTCAGCATTCCCACCAGCAGTGCAGGAGGGTTCCCTTTTCTCCACATCCTCGCCAGCACTTATTCTGTGTTGTTTTGTTGATGAGCGCCATTCTGACTGGTGTGAGGTGATATCTCATTGTGGTTTTAATTTGCATTTCTCTAATGATTAGTGATGCTGAGCATTTTTTCGTATGCCTATTGGCCATCTGTATGTCCTTTTTGGAGAAGTGTCTATTCATTTATTTTTTCCAATTTTTCATTGGATTGTTTGTCTTCCTGGTGTTGAGATTTACAAGTTCTTTATAAATTTTGGTTATTAACCCCTTATCAGATGTATTGTCAAATATGTTCTCCCATTGTGTAGTTTGTCTTTTTATTCTGTTCTTATTGTCTTTGGCTGTGCAAAAGCTTTTTAGTTTGATATAGTCCCATTTGTTTATCCTGTCTTTTAGTTCCCTTGCCCATGGAGATAAATCAGCAAATATATCTCTGCGAGAGATGTCGGAGAACTTACTGCCTATGTTTTCTTCTAAGATGCTTATGGTTTCACGGCTTACATTTAAGTCTTTTATTCATTTTGAGTTTATTTTTGTGAATGGTGTAAGCTGGTGATCTAGTTTCATTTTTTTGCAGGTAGCTGTCCAATTTTCCCAACACCATTTGTTAAAGAAGCTGTCTTTACTCCATTATATTTCCTTACCTCCTTTGTCAAATATCAGTTGTCCATAGAGCTGTGGGTTTATTTCTGGGTTCTCTGTTCTGTTCCATTGATCTGTATACTTGTTCTTATGCCAGTACCAAGCTGCTTTTATTACCATGGCCTTGTATTATAACTTGAAATCAAGAAGTGTGATACCTGCCACTTTATTCTTAATTTTCAAGATTGCTGAGGCTATTTGTGTTCTTTTTTGGTTACATATAAATTTTTGAAATATTTGTTCTATATCTTTGAAGTATGCCATTGTTATTTTGATAAGAATTGCATTGAATTTATAGATTGGTTCGGGTAATATGGACATTTTAATGTTTATTCTTCCTAACCATGAACATAGTATATGCTTCCACTTGTTTCTATCTTTCTTGATTTATTTTATCAGTGTTTTGTAATTTTCTGAGTACAAGTCTTTTACCTCCTTGGTTAAATTTACTCCTAAGTACTTTATTTTGTTGGGTTGCAATAGTGAAGGGGATTGCTTACTTTATTTCTTTCAGACTGTTTATTGTTGGTGTATAAAAGTGCCACTGATTTCTGAATATTAATTTTATGTCCTGCCACCTTGCCGAATTCTTTTAACAGGTCTAGTAGTTTTTTGACTGAGACTTTAGGGTTTTCTATCTACAGTATCATGTCAGCAGCAAATAATGATAGTTTTACTTCTTCTTTTCCAATTTGGATGCCTTTTATTTCTTTTTCTTGTCTGATTGCTGTGGCTAGGACTTCCTAAACTATGCTGAATAAGAGTGGTGAAAGGGGGCACCCTTGCCTTGTTCAAGACTGCTTTTGCTGTGTCGCATAAATTTTGAGTTGTTGTATATTCATTTTCATTTGTTTCAAGGAAATTTTTTATTTCTTCCTTGATCTCATTGTTAACTCATTCGTTATTTAATATCATGCTATTTAGCCTCCAAGTGTTTGAATGTTTTTCAGTTTTTCTATTTTACTTGATTTCTAGTTTCATGCTATTGTGATCAGAGAAGATGCTTGATATGATTTTAATCTTCTTAAATTAATTGAGACTTGTTTTGTGTCCTAACATGTGGTCGATCCTAGAGAATTTACCATGAGCACTTGAAAAGAATGTATATTCTGCTGCTTTAGGGTGAAAGTTTCTGAAGATGTCAATTAAATCTAGTTGATCTAGTGTGTCATTTAAGGCTGCTGTTTTTTTGTTAATTTTCTGTCTGAAGAATCTATCCATTGATATTATATTAAAATCCCTTACTACTATAGTAATGCTATTGATCTTGCCCTTTATGTCCATTAAAATCTGCTTTATATATTTAGGTGCTCCTATATTAAGCACATAGATATTTACGATGCTTATATCCTCCTGTTGGATTGCTCCCTTTGTCATAATGTAGTGACCTTCTTTGTCCCTTACTATATATATCGCCTTTGTTTTAAAGTCTATTTTGTCAGATGTAAGTATTGTTACCCCAGCTTTTTTTTTTTGTTTCATTTCCATTTGCGTGAAATATTTTTTTCCATCCTTTCACTTTTAGTCTATGTGTATTTTTTTTTCTGAGGTTGGTCTCTTGTAGACAGCATATGTACAGGTCCTGTTTTGTAATCCACACAGCTACCTTATGTCTTTTGATTGGAGTATTTAATCCATTTATATTTAGGGTTATTATTGACATGTACTTAATTTACTGCCATTTTATTCTTTAAATCTACATTCCTCTTTTTTGGGACTTTTTTTTTTTTCCTTTGCTCTTTTTACAGCAGGCCCCTTTACATTTCTTGCAGTACTCATTTGGTTGTAATGACTTCCTTGAGTCTTTTTTTCTGGGAAACTTTTTATTTCTCCTTCAAGTTTAAATGGTTGCCTTGCTGGATAAAGTAGTCTTGGTTGTAGGTTCTTGTTTTACATCACTTTGAATATTTCTTGCCAGTCCCTTCTGGCCTCAAGTGTTTCTGTTGAGAAGTCAGATGTCATCCTTATGGGGGCTCCTCTGTAGGTGATTAACTGCTTTTCTCTTGCAGCTTTAGTATTCTTTTTTTTTTTTTTTTTTTTGTCTTTTAACTTTGGCATTTTAATTATGATGTGTCTTGGTGTAGGCCTCCTTGGGATTCTCTTTAATGGGACTCTCTGTGCTTCCTGAACTTATGTGATTATTTCCTTCATCAGTTTAGAGAAATTTTCAGCTATGATTTCTTCAAACAGGTTCTCTAACCCTTGTTCATTCTTTTCTCCTTCAAGGACCCCTATGATGCAAATGTTGTTTCTCTTCATGTTGTCACAGAGGTCTCTTAGAGTTTCCTCAGTCTTTTTGAGCCTTTTTTCATTTTGCTGCTCTACTTCTGTGCTTATGTTTATCTTGTCTTCTAAATTGCTGATTTGATCTTCTGCTTCATCCAGGCTGCTGTTGATTCCTTCTAGTGCAGTCTTCATTTATGATATTGTATTTGTCACTTCTGACTAGTTCTTTTTTATGATATCAATGTCCTTTTTGGTGCTTGCTATCTCTTTATTTAGGTGCTTATTATGTCCATCCATGGTTGCTCTAAGATCCTTGAGCATCCTAAAAATCATTATTTAAAACTCTGCTTCTAGTAGTTTGGTTACTTCCATTTCATTTAGTTCTTTTTCTGGGGATTTCTCTTGTTGATTCACTAGGGTCACATTTCTTTGTCTACCCATTTTGTCTGTGTATAGACTCCTCCTTTTGGGTTGCTGCTTGTGTAGCTATCTGAGTCTAGGGTTGATGCTGTCTGCCACCAGCTATGAGTTGTGTTGGTTCTAAATATTTTTGGGTTGACATCAGCTGTTGTTTGTAACCCACTGTGGGCTATTTGTCTGCAGCTACTGCTCTTTTTGTTGTTTGTGTCTGCATTTTCTGTGCTTGGGTAATGTGAGAGGTGCCAACCTGTGTATAAGGATCAGCTTCCACCTGCTTAGAACTAACAGCAGCTCTCTGAAAGCCCCAAATACTGTAAGATTTGCCTCCACTTTTCAACTGTTTCACCTCTTCTTGCAGCTGCCTGGTCTTTCCAGAGTCTTTTATAGAAAGACTGTAGTGTGGGCCCAGACTGGCCTCACCCAACCTAACCCTCTACAAGTTGCAAGCTTGTTGGGTTAGTGCAGCTGAGGTTGGGAATACATTAGTGGGACCCCCTACTTGAGTGGTCTGTTGGACAGTAGCTCAGTACAGGGGTTGTGACTTCTACTTTAGAGCCTAATTCCTCAGCCATTGCTGGATACTCAAATTTTATTTTTCCCCAAGGTGAGCAGCTGGTTCAGAGTGAGTGGGACTGACAGTCCCCTCTGCAGAAGTTCGTACAGCTGATGAGACTCTGGTCTCAAGGAGGAAGACTGTGAGAGCCCTCTCCTAGGGCTGACTGTTTCCCCCTCCAGAAAGTGGCTAAGCCCTTTGACCAGATCCAGCAATAGGCTCACAGGAACTCATAATTTGAATGCCCATGCTCCAAGTCTCTCTCTCTTCCCCTTTTGGTTTCTACTCCAGCAAGGTAGGATACCTAGCACCCAGGCCAGCTGACTGTGAAGCTCCACCTTATCCAATGCACATGAGCCACTGTGCCGATGCTGATCACAGAGAGCAGAACTTGCTTCAGCTGGGCCAGGTGTGAGGAGTACTTCTTTTGAATACTACTCTAGCAAGAGTTGTTAGGTCCTGAACCGATGCTCTCCATAGGTGGCAACTGTATGTGCCAGCCCTGGGCCTCCCTAGCAGGAATCTGGTGCAGACTAGTGGGAGACACTGCCTGTGACTGGCCCTCAGCAACCTTCTTGGAGCTACAAGAAATCCAGAGTTTGTGGCTGCCTCTGCTGGGCCCAGGTGCACATAGAAATACCAGCTACACACCTAGTCTGGCTTTTACCCACTCTGGGCCTAGGGGAAAAATCCACTTAAAAGGCCAAGGTTCCCTGAGTCCCTTCTTCTCCAGCCTCTGTCTGCTGGCTGCTTGTTGGGCTCGGCTGCTGAAAAAACCTCTGCTAGAGTCTAGAGCGGGGGTAGTCAACCTTTTTATACCTACCGCCCACTTTTGTATCTCTGTTAGTAGTAAAATTTTTTAACTGCACACCAGTTCCACAGTAATGGTGATTTATAAAGTAGGGAAGTAACTTTACTTTATTAAATTTATAAAGCAGAGTTACAGCAAGTTAAAGCATATAATAATAATTACTTACCAAGTACTTTATGTCGGATTTTCGCTAAATTTGGCAGAATAAATCTTTATAAAACAACTTACTATAGTTAAATCTATCTTTTTATTTATACTTTGGTTTCTCCGCTACCACCCACCATGAAAGCTGGAACACCCCATAGCTGGTGGTAGGGACCAGATTGACTACCACTGGTCTAGAGCCTGTAGCAATTCAGGGATTAGGAAGGGTGGTAGATGTGGCTCGGCCCCTTGGCCCTAGGTGTCAATCTCTCCAGACTTTTTTCACAGACCTCAGCAAGGTGTCACCCCAGGAGTTTAGTGGGTGTGTCCTGTGAGATCCAGAGGTGTAGCCTTCCCACCCTTCTGACAGTTTCAACTGAGTCTCCTGTGAGGTAGAAGCACCAATATTAGACTCAGGAGCATTGGGAGGGGGGTAGCTCCAGTCTCAACACCAGAAATCTTAAGTCACTTACACATCCCCTGCCTCCTGGCCTCTCAGAACGACCCTTCACCCTGACTGGAGCAGGAAAGACTCCTGAGGGCAGAGCAGTTGCTTCTCCCCAGGCTGATGCCACTCAGAGGGGACTGCTCCACCCAAAAAAAGATGGTGACTGCAGTACTAGAGAATGACTCAGCACAGGGGTTCTGGTGGCTATCCCCCACAGTGTCTCTCCCTGGGCTTCCAACTCTACACTCTTCTCACACAACTCTAGTCCTCTCAGCTCTCTCTCCTCCAGAGCCCTGGGTAAGTAGCTGTGAACAATATTTTCTGTGTGGGACATTAAAGATGAAGCCTGCATCTCTGAGAGTTCCATCACTTTCTCCCAGACAGAAACCCGGCTCTTTTCACAGCTAAATGCTTTTTGGGTGCCTTGTTTAGGCTTTGGGGCTATAAGCTGGGGCTCCAGGCCTGGGGCTGAGCACCCACACCTCTCAGGGTGACCCACCCTGCTGTCAGAGTCCCTCTGGGCCTCTGCTTGCTCCTGGGAGTGGGGCAGCCTTTCCACGTCTCAGCCCTACCTACCAGTCTCAGTGTGGCTTCTTCTGTGATCCTTCATTATAGACTCCTCTTAGTTTAGTCCAAAGTTGATTTTTCAAAATTATTGTTCTTAAATTAAGTTGTAGTCCAGTTTGGTCCTGGGAGGTAGCAGTTGGAATGTCCACCTACTCCATTGCCATCTTCCACATGTATCTGAAGGTATATTTAGTTTTTCACCAGTCTGTTTTAGTGAATCAAGCTGCTGGAAACCAAAGTTGTTGGCTCTCTTATCTTAGAACTTTCTGAGATGAAAAGATTATAATTGGCCTGACCATGCAGTGGCACAGTGGATAGAGCATTGGACTGGGACGCAGAAGACCCAGGTTCAAAATACCGATGTCGCCTGACCAGGTGGTGGTGCAGTGGACAGAGCGTCGGACTGGGATGTGGAGAACTCAGGTTCGAGACCCTGAGGTCGCCAGCTTGAGCGTGGGCTCATCTGGTTTGAGCAAGGCTCACCAGCTTGAGCCCAAGGTCGCTGGCTCGAGCAAGGGGTCACTCAGTCTGCTGTAGCTCCTGGGTCAAGTCACATATGAGAAATCAATCAATGAACAAATGAGAAGCCACAATGAAGAATTGATGCTTCTCATCTCTCTCCCTTCTTGTCTGTCTGTTCCTATCTGTCCCTCTTTCTGTCTCTCTCTGTCTCTGTCACAAAAAAAAAATAATAATATTCCAATGTCGCCGGTTTGAGCAAAGCTCACCAGTTTGAGCCCATGGTCGTTGGCTCAAACAAGGGATCACTCAGTTTGCTGTAGCCCCTGGGTCAAGGCACATATGAGAAATCAATCAATAAACAACTTAAGGTGCCACAACGAAGAATTGATACTTCTCATCTCTCTCCCTTCTCGTCTGTCTGTTCCTATCTGTCCCTCTTTCTGTCTCTCTCTGTCACAAAAAAAAAGGTTATAATTGTAATTTTGCAATTGAATCAATCATTTTTAATCAGATACAGGATGAATGAAGCACGATCTCCGTCCTCAGAGGAGATGGATATATACATTATAATATGCACGTACAAGCTACACAAGTAATGTGAATGTATTATTCAAAACAATCAATAAGTGGTTGCTCTGGAGTGGGAAGACTAAGAGATGCTTCACAGAGAAGGTGACATCAGAGCTGAGAATGCAGGGAGATGTATGAGGGGTCCCCATGGCTACTCCCAGGTTCAAAGATTCACTAAGAGGACTCACATCACTCATTGTATAGTTGTACTCACCACTATCATATCTTACAGTAAAAAAGATACAAAAAGAAATCAGCAAAGAGAAAAAGTGCATGGGAAACCAGGCACACAGTGCCAAGAGTTTTCTCCCAAGTGAGTCCTACAGGATGCATTTAATTGTTCCAGCAGGAGTTGTGGCAACACATGTGAAATGTTGCCTACCACTGAAGTACATTAAACAGCACCCAGGAATTTTATTTGTGATTGGTCATATAGCACCTTCTGCTTAGCACATACCAAAATTCCAGACTCCCAGATGAAAGCAGATGTTCAGCATAAACCATATTGTTTGCACAATCCACTTAAGCACAGGAGTCATTCTTATAAAAGAATGATGAGACCATCCTGAAATCTAAGTTCCCATTGGCCAATTTGTACTCAGACCTTTCTGAGGATAGCAGTCTCAGGCCTGGTAGGTTAACATTTTTCTTTGCAAATGAATAGAATTTTTCCAGATAGAGTTGGTGAAGAAATGAATTCAGGCTGATAAAACATAAAGAAGAGGCTCAGATGTATAAAAATTATTTTAAATTTTTTATTCAGTGAGATACGGAAGCCCAAATGTTACTAGAACAATTTGAAATGTCAAACCCCTGAGATAATTCCAGTGTCTCTAAACAAGCATCCTCTTAGAAAGAAGGTAAAAACAGTTATTGTGGTTATTCAAGACATTTTGCCTTGATTGTCTACTTCATCCATGTAGTAATCTATATATTTCTAGTTTGGTATGTCTGGATACTTGTCTTGGGTCAGTGTTTTATTTTCACAGGTATATTGTTTCTGACCATAGCATGTTTGAAGTTGTATAGTTTAAACTTCTCTGTTATGGTACAAGAGAGTGTTTAATGTTGTCCCAGGGGAAGTGCGTACCATCAGAGACATTTCACAATATAGTACATTTATAAAAGTGATCGACACCAAGTGTCATTTTTATCTCTAGTACTTATGACGTTAATTATAAGTTGTGCTCTTTCTTTTCCCTAGACATATTAAGACATGCTTCAATGTCTATCAGATCCTATACTTATACAATCGAAAGCAGAACCATCCCTCTATTTTTCTAGGAGAGGAATGGAAACTTAAGCTTATAAATATTTCAGTACAGCTTGCTATGTATTAGCTGCTCACTGCTGAATTCAGCTGCTGTGAAATGCTGATAATTCTCTACTGAGGGCTTAAGGACAACCTCTATTTCAATAAATATTATGACTTGTGCTGATTTATGAGTTCCATGCATTCACTGACAGACAAAATGGAATATGTTAGCCTTATTAATGCAATTGGTGCAATATACTCAAAGAACTAGGCCACAATTTTAAAGATTTATCTCTTCAGGTATACTACCACTCTAACATGCACAGGCCTTAGTGATGTAGGAATATATATCTTATAAAATATTGTGCAAATGATATTTCTGCTTTAGTTTAAATATATATTCAAAATGCATATATTTTGCATATCTCCTGTTTTGCTAATACTCTTAGGGCATTATAAATGAATTCTAAACCTAAAACAGAAAACATAAAAACAGAGGATTTCTAACTTTTTTTCTTCATTACTGAAGGTAAACTAGGACTCTAAAAGAATGTTACCCTTTATATTAGTGCCTATTACTGCTGTAACAAATTACACTAACTTAGTGGCTCAAAACATCACAAATATACTATCTCACAGTTGTGGAAGTCATAAATCAAAATAGGCTTGACAGAAATAAACTCAAGGTGTAGGCAGGGCTGTGTTTCCTTCTGGAGGCTCCAGGAAATCATTTGTTTCCTTGCCTTTTCCAGCCTGTAGAGGCTGCCTGTATGCCTTAGCTTATGATCTCCTTCCTTCATCTTCAAAGAGAAAAGCATAGTACCTTCAAAGCTTTCTCTCTCTCTCTTTCTCATCCCCTTTCTCTCTCATCCTTCTCCTTCCATTATCATATCTCCTTCTCTGACACTGACCCTCCTGCCTCCCTCTAATAAAGATTCTCATGATCAAATTGGACCCAGCAATATACATTTTGCCGTGTAAGGTAATATACTATAATAATAAATTTTGGAGATTATGATATAGACATCTTTGTAGTGGGACATTTTTCTGTTTACCACAACAGCCATATCTATTTTCGTGCTATCATAAATACTATAAATTATTCAATAGCATTCAATGGTACTCAACCAAATTTCGAGCATTCAGCAAATATTTATTGAGCACCTACTATATCACTTGTAATGTTCTAGATGCTGACAAACATCAGTTAACCAAACAAAGTCTTTGCTATCATGGAGCTTATATTTTAGAAGGAGAGACAAATAAATTAATAATTTATATGTTCTGAATGTTTGATACTATAAATGAAAAGAATGTGGTGCTGGCCAGGGGCTCAATGTATAGAGTGTTGGCCCAGTATATGGATGTCCAGGCTTCAATCCTCAGTCAGGCCCCGGAGAAGAAGTGACCGTCTGCTTCTCTTCCCCTTCCTCTCCCCATTCTCTACTTCTTCCTCTCGCACAGTCAGTGGCTTGATGGCTTGATCATAACCTTGGGGGCTATGGATAGCTCGGTTGATCCAAGTGCTTCAGCTTCAGGCACTAAAAATAGCTCAGTACTTGAGCATTGGCCCTAAATGTGGTTACTGGGTGTATCCCAGTTGGGGTGCATACAGGAGTCTGCCTCAGTATCTCTCCTCCCCTCACCTAAGGAAAAAAAGAAAAGAAAAAAATGCAGGGTTAGATGGGAGAGTGTGATATTATACGTACTATAAGTACTTCTATTTTATCACTGAGTGTAGCCAGTAATGGCCACTCTGAAGATACAACATAATGGGTTGAATAGTGGCCCCAAAAGATATGTCCAAGTCTTAATCCCTGGTACCTACAAATGTGACCTTATATGGAAATAGCATCTTTGCAGATGTAATTGGTTAAGGATCCTTAGCTGAGATTATTGATGTGAGTCCTTATAAGAGACAGAACAGAAGAAGAGACAGACAGAAGACATAGAGAGGAAGGCCATGTGCAGAAGGAAGCAAGGATTGGAGAGATGCATCTTAAACCAAAGAGCACCAAAAACTGCCAGCAAGCAACAGAAGCTAGGAGAGAGGCAGAAAAAGGATTCACCTTCTTTTAAAAAAATTCAGTGAGAGGAGGGGAGGCAGAGACAGACTCCTCCTGTATGTGCCCCAACCAGGATCCACCCATCAAGCCCACTAGGGGTCAATGCTCTACCCACTGGGGAATTGCTCTGTTGCTCAGCAACCTAGTTCTTCTCAGTGCCTGAGGCAGGGGTCATGGAGCTATCCTCAGCATGGAACCAACCTGCTCCAATTGAGCCATTACTGCAGGAGGGAAAGAAAGAGAGAAAGAGAGACAGAGAGAAAGAAGCAAGAGGGGGAGGGGTAGAGAAGCAGATAGATGCTTCTTTCCTGTGTGCCCTGACCAGAATCAAACCCAGGACATCCACATGCTGGGCTGATGCTCTATCATTCAGCCAACCAGCCAGGTCTGGGATTCTTCTTCTGAGCTTCTGGAAGAAACCAACTCTGCTGATACCTTGATTCTGCATTTCTGGCCTCAGGACTGTAAGAGAATACATTTTATTCTTTTTAGGTAATCCAGTTTGTGATGATTTGTTACAGCAGACTTAGCAAACTAATCCAGGCAATGTTTGAGCTTGATTGAAATGAGAAAACAAGGCTCTGACTGGCTGGATCAGTGGATAGAGTATTGGCCCCATGAATGGACATCTTATGTTCAATTCCTAGTCAGGGCACACAAGAGAAGCAACCATCTGCTTCTCTCTCCTTCTGTCTCCCCCTTCTCTCCCTCTTCCACTCCCACACCAGTGGCTCAATTGGTTTGGTCATGGCCCCTGACACTGAGGATAGTTCAGCTGGTCTGAGCATCAGACTCAGGTGCTGAGGATAGCTCAGTTGATTCAAGCATTGGTCCCAGATGGGGGTTGTTGAGTGGATCTCAGTTGGGGTACATGTGGAAGTCTGTCTCACTATCTTTCTTCTTCACTTAAAAAAAAAGATAAGAAATGAGAAAATAAACCATGCAGATACTTGAAGGAAAAACAAGAATAAGCAAAGTGCACAATAAATGGAAAACACTGTATAGTATCCAGACAATAACAAGGTGGAATAGTATGACTGGAACCCAAAAAGCAAGCGGGGAAATGATTTGAGAAGTATCACATGGACCAGATCTTGTAGGGAGTAGTACCCTGTGAGCCATAGGAAGGATTTTGTATTTTATTCTGTCTCTGTGTTAGTATACTTGTAACCTAATAAAATATAGAATTCCATATTAAATATTTTTATCTTTTTCCTTGTGCATGACAGTGTTTAACTGTCAGAATAAAATAATCATAACACTTCTCTTAATAAAATAATCATAACTACAAAGCCTGAAGGTTATATTCTTGTAGGCTCTAGCATATTGTAATAACTTAACTATCAAATTTCTAAGTAATGTTGGTCTTGGCCTGAACAAAGAAGATATATCAGTCCCTCCACTCCCACCACACAACACTTACTTCCTTTTGTGTCTGTGTGTATAAAATCTGTTGTGTTCAGTTTCTTGAGCTGCAGTGTTCTGTATATTAGTGGTTTCACTGATACACAGTGATAGTCACACAAGGTAACCCTGCCCATCGGTGAGAATGGAGACCACAGACTGCAGAATGGGAAAGCTACACAAAATCTAAAAGCTTTACTCGCTCAGCAGAGTTGTGAACTAGCAATAAACCGAATGGATTTAAGTTTCACTTCCCCTGCTGATCCTGCTAACTCTGACTCTAGAAAGCTATAAAATGTTACCAAGAGGTGGCAGAAGAAATAGACTAAAAAATAGTAAATGGCTCATTAATGTTTGCAATATATGTGCTAATAGTTGCTAGAACTCTTCTAGAAATAAAAAGCTTGTAATAGGGCAGGAAGTTATACTTCTAGGCAAATGTCTCTTTGTTAAGACATAAAGATCAAGTCTTAGAAAATGAGAGACCTTTTAATAGTTTTGAAACTATGGAATTGATAGGATTGTTTCAAAGAAATTAGTAATGCAAAGAAACACAATCAATGTGATTTGATTAGGAGATGCTTTATTTCTTTAGCATTTGTTCCTCCTCTTATGGATAACTTAAATATTTTATATGACATATCCATCAATCAAAGCAAAACTGTCATTCATATGTGTGTATCTATATTTTGTATAAATATATATATATACAGTGAATTGTAGCTTACAGCCCTGTAGACAAGGAAAGAAAACAAAAGACACAGAAAATTTTATCCCTGCACATTTTCTATTGCTCCTTCATTTTGTTTATCATCTCACATGCAAATTAAAATGTTCTAAATGACAAAAGATAATTTCAGTTGTGGGAAATTAATATCAAATGTGAAATGAATCTTCATTTAGGATCTTAACATAAAATAGAACATTTCACACCCCTATCAAGGGCCCACCTGCTAAGTTCATTTGATTGCAGTGTAGAAATCATGGTAATACTTTGCATAGACAAGGATAATCTAGAAATAAGAACATAATCAGAGGAATGATCAAAGTTCTTTGGAATCAAGAAGTTTGAAATACACTTACAGAAAACATTGCTTTAATAAGGGCTATTTTAATCCAGAAGGAATCTATCCACAGCCCTTTAAATTATCCTCAGATCAGTGCTGCCTGTAGAGTGGTGCAGTGACAAAGAACGTGAAGGTTTGCCTCAGCAAGCCAGAATTCTAGCTCTACCTTTATTATTAGTGTGATGAGTCACCTTACACAGGTCACCAGGTCACTTAACCTGACTGTCATTCTGGTTCCTTATATTTAAACTGAGCTGTGAAAATAAGAAAAATAGGCATATAAAATGTGGAAAATGTTTCGTTTTGATATATCACCAATGTCATCAAAACCGTATATCTTGAGAGCTACAACTGACCTAAGTACAACTTATTTATGTAGATGGCATATGTAGACTATCTATAGTATGTACTTATGTTCTTTATCTTGAATGTAAAAGGATTAACCATAGTTTTAAATTCTGTCACTGGAGAAACTTAAATTCCTTGAAGGAAAATATAAATCAGTTTTTCCAATTATAATTTTATATCTAAATCTGCTTTATCTTTGTTTTACCATAGTTAAGATTTTTCTTATGCACAGAAATAAAAATCTTTATGATCTAAAGACTTTTTAGGTTACTTCCCCCACGTTTTTTTATTTTGTTAATGATTAAATGTACAAATAAAATATTTTAGAAAAAAATACTGCCAAATTTGTATATTTTGAAGTTTTATTCTGCAAATATGCATCATTATGCTCCTTTTTGTCAAATGCTACATATTTTTACTAAAAATAATTTGATATAGTGAAAAATAAAGGCAGATGCATATTCTTGCCCCATAGACACAATTCTCCAGTAGAAGAATCCAAAGCTTCGTGCATGATCAGAAATGTCCACTGGAAAATAAAATGTGAAACTTAAAAAGGACTAATTTTCAGATGATAACAACTAACAGCACCTTAGACTCTTATTAGAGAATGCACTATACCAGGTAGCTTGCAGAAGAGTGAGCATTTATTATATCAATCATAAATGAAAACTATTAACTTAGCCTACTCATTGAAAAGATCTGTCTACACTATTTTTCCTCCCCTTTGGGTTATACTTTGCATAGACAAGGATAATCTAGAAATAAGAACATAATCAGAGGAATGATCAAAGTTCTTTGGAATCAAGAAGTTTGAAATACACTTACAGAAAACCTGACTGTCATTCTGGTTTAATTATTTAATTATTTTCCATCATAAATTTTCATTAGAACTAATATATGCTACTGATTTCTTCTTAATCTTCTGTGGCTAAAGCTTGCTATGTGGGGATATATTCAAAAGTCACCACATATGTGAGTTCAAGCTCTTCTTTTTCTTTCCAAAATAAAGCAAGAATATATTTTCTTATTTTATTGCAAAAAGAATAACCCTTTCAAGATACATGCAGGCTTGCTTATCTCAAGAATTTTAAATAGTGATAGATAGGATGTAGATCATACAGACTCAGACTTGACATAAGAGGCCAAAGCAATTAGGTGGCTATGTTTTGGTTTATATTCAATATTATTTTGTTTTTGATGATTTAATAATATTTTTTCAAATGGAAGCAATAAAGTTTGATAAAAGTTTAGATGAAATGTAGACTGGACCAAAGTCAAGAGCTGTGCTCTGGCCTGTACTACACCAATAACTTATTATGTACCTTTAGTTTCTCTCTCTTTAAAATAAGATCCCCATTGTCTGTCACAGCTTTGGACCTATTGTCATAGATGCTGAAGAAGTTCTAAGTGAAGAACATATGGCCTGCTTCCCACTTTGAAGCAATAGAGAAATAACTTCTTCCTGTCTCAAGTATCTTATGACAAGAAACTCTCATTATATAATTAGGTGGGCATCAACTGCTTTTCCTTTTACTCTTTACTTCCCTAATCCCAGGTCATTTGATTTACTTTACTTTTACAACCATTTAGTTTCTTTCCCTCCACTTCCATTCTTCACATCTCCTTTAAAGAATAAATATCAACTGACTTTTTAAAAAAAAAGAACAGCAAAACCTTGCTTTTATCAACCTAATGGGGTTAACTGCAAGAAAAGAAAGAGGCAAGCAGTTGGAAAATCTTTTATTTTTCAAAAGAAATGCAATTTTCTCTTTCTTGCTGTCTTATAACATTCTGCCTCATGTTTTGATTTATATTGAATTTTTAAAATGTAAATGAATATTGCGAGTTTGCCTTGAGGCCTCTCTTTGATACCAGAAATTTGAAGGATAATCCCAATTACATAATCTTTATTTTCTTTATTTTCTGAGATGTAGTATGAAGTAGGAAGTCTCCTAGGTGCTGGATGGGATACCTGTTGAACAAGACAAAGCAGTTCTCCCAGAAGTTTGCATTGCATGTGGTAGACAGACAATACAATTAAACAAATATTTTCACAAATGTTGAAAAGTGCTATGAAAAAAAGAAAGCTAGATATTAAATAGAAAGTGTCAGGGAAAGAGTGGTAAGTGAAGACCTTTCTGACATGGGGCCATATGAATTGAGACATGAAAGTTGACAACTGAGCCTAGAGACAGACATTCTAGGCAGCAGGCACAAAATAGTGTAGGGCTGGCTCCTAAGGCCTGAAAGAGCTTGCCAGGATGAAGGAACTTGAGGGTTACTGAGCTGGACAGAAGGAAAGGGGGAGAAAGTATCTGATCAGGTTGAAGAGGCAGCCAGGGGCCAGATTAGACAGGCCTTGCGAGCTAGCGTGGACAAGGAGTTCACATTTCACTCTCAATACAAAGGGAAACATTGGGAAAACAAGCAGATTGTTACAGCAAAGTTCCTCAACGTGACAGAATTGGGGCGGGGAGCGTTTACTCAGCATATTACCCAGAAAACTTTGCCCCAATTTCTCCTCAGATTCCTCTTTCTCTCCCCAAAGTTTTTCTATTGAGTGGCTAATATCTTAATCTGTCTCTCCATCCCTCTCTCAACAGGAGTGACACTGTTACGTTGTCTTTCTCTTTAACATCTTCCTCGCTGGCATTTAGGGTACCTACTCTCAGCCCTTCTTGCTGATTATAGTCCCTTAGGAATATAATTTCTCTTCTCTACTCCTCTTCTTCCAATGAGAATGCTCACATTCTTCAAAAAAAAAAAAAAAAGAAAAGAAAAATTCTGGTGCATGAAATTCTTCTATTCTACACACTATTTACTTAAACCTGTAGTCTTCTGCAAAAAGGGGCACAATATTTATTCTACATCCAAGAGAACTTCCTATTCATGGGCTTGTGGCCAGTGGTGGGATTCAAATAATTTAACAGCTGATTCTCTGCCCTAATGACCTTCTTAAGTATAAAACAATGATATACCAAAAGGTATTATTTCATGCATTTAATACTTAAATAAGAACAATAAAAGAAGAACATAAAATTAGATTATGTTATAAAAAATAGTTTTCTTAATGAAAAAAATATTAAATAATACCTTACAAAAAAATAAAACTGTTATTTAAGATATTTCCGTATTGCTTCTTGATTGGCGTCTTCACTTGCAAGTTTTTTCCCCTATGGACAGAATGAACATCACTACGGGCACTTAAAATATGCTGTTGCACAGAAGAATGTTAAAAAAAAGTAAGAAATGTAAATTTGTGCTTTTCACATTGGGCAGCTGCCCAGGCACCCACCTTAGAGAGAAGCCTGATTACAAGTGCCATTTTAACAAGAAGTTTGCCAAACTCAGCAAAAAATTAGGTATCGATTTTGCCGAACCGGTGTGAACAGGCTGAATCCCACCACTGCTTATGGCCCTCCTCCTCAAAAGGTTTTCCTCAAGGGCCTCTGGAGATGGTTCCAGGTTAAACATAGCCATGTATTTCAAAATTTGCTCCATCATTTTTAGGATACCCACCACCAAAATTTCTTGTTCAGGGCAGTCGCTAAAAGTTCTTGCCTTCTTGTTATCAATGCCACTGTGGGTTCACCTCCTTTGTTTCTTCACAGTTATTCCCCGTCATGCCTTGATTTACACATAGATCACCCTAGGACATGCATCTACCCATGAGAGCTGTGGGTCCTTTTCTCTTCTGATTGTCCTTCTTGTGAGTTCTGTAACGTTTTTTTCCTTTTCCCACCCACACCCACAATTCTGGTAAAGAAAAATAAGAATAAGAATAGCAATAAGAAACCACTGTTGTTTGTGGCTTATTGCTGCCGAAGGATTCAGATTAATTCAAATATTGATGGACCACCTACTAAACATTAAGAATTACTATAATTAAAATTACAAGTTATTTTTAAAACACAGTTATGCTCTTAAAATATTTAAGCACGAGCTGTCTGTTTTGATTCAAACTCATACAGAGGCTGCTCTTGAAAATTGCCCACAGGTCCACGGGCCATGACTCAGATTAACAGCAATGAAAACATAAATGAATCTTCTCACTTAGGGCTGACCAATCTGTGGAGAAGTGACGAATACCAAGCCAACTTGCCAGAAACTAATTTAGAAACCAGAATGCTGATTCATTAAATTAAATGGAAGATGAATCTGGTAAGATAACTGGCATCAATCATTTCAACAGGGCACTCCCTCTTAATGAATAAATCCATTGAAGAGGCTAACTTGCAGATTAGAAGAATTCTTGGCACAGGGAATTAGAAGAAAAAGGAATGTTAAGGGGCACTCCTTTGAACTCAGATTGCTCAGCCAATTTATTACTCCCCACTCTGGGGGTCATATAGTATGAGAGTCTGGGAGCTGACATTGCCAGTTCTTATGGTTCAGCTGACTTTTATCTCTTCTCCATTCAGGCAAACACTTTTGTCTGGGGATGACAAAGCTTCAATATTGTTAGAAAGATTTCAGAGTTTATTTTGCACTCGTGACATTTAGTCTCCTGTGGTGTTAGGAGATAAACTAGAGAATCCGGTAAGGATATTTGAGAAGCACCTTAAAATAACCAGCCACATTTTGTATAAACCGTTTTTATAGTGAGTTTTTTCAATAAATGAATAACCATGTCTATTTCAGCTTAATGCTTTGTAGGTGTAGTTTCTGAAGGGTGACAGTTTTTCCCATTCATTTTAGCAACAATTTACTGAGCACTTCAAGAGCAAGAAAACTGTCCAGAGGAAACACAAATGAGCAAGACAGGCCTCTACAGAAGCTTACAGAGAAGTTTAAGCACAAGAACAAAAAAAAAGTGCAAAAATGATGGTACAAAATTAAGAAATCATATAAGAGAATCTGTTCCAAAAAATGAGGTGATCACACATCTGCGTGTGAGAATCGATAGCTTTTGAGCCGAACCTTCTAGGACACAGGGGGTTTGCCAGGAGAGATGGCTGCTCTGAGCAGTTAAAAAGATCTTGGTAAATCACAACCTAGAGAGAGAAAAACCTCAGGCGTGTTCACAGAAATGTGATAGCATGGACCCTAGTTGAAGACTGCAAGGAGTACCTCTAAAAGACCTAATCTGAAGTCTATTATTGTGACTTGTAAAAATCTAACAGACAGACAAAAAACACCCATGAAAAAAAAAAACCTGTCCCTAATTGTAACCACAACTGGTTAAGTTAGCTGTTGCATTTTTCTTTTCTTTTTCATTTGAATCTGGAAAGCCAGGAGAGTTAGAAGGCAATTATTCAGCCCATAAGCATAACATTTAATGATTAAATAATGTTAAGAGCAACTTAATTATAACTGGTCATTAATTGCTGTCCCATGTTTAACCATTTGTTCCTGAGAGTGTGTTCTTAGTGAAAAGAAACATGCAAAATTATCGTAAAGCCTTTAATTTCTGAACTTTTGTTAGCATAGTTCAGCTCTGGAGTACCTGGATATATGCCATTTTCTAGCATATGATTCTAATCAGAAATGATATGTTTTATAGTATTGTAATTGCTGACAAATCAATAGTAAAAAAATAGTTTGAGCAAAATAACAAGATTGTTTTTAATTCATTTAAATGTTATTAAAAATAACATTTTGCTTACATTTGTGTCTTTTAAGAGTAGAAAGGGATCTCACTATGTCTACCTTATGACTTTTTTTCTGAGTCCTGTGTCATCCTCCTTCCAAATTTTTGAGGTATAAAAAATGTCTTTCATGATTCACATAAATTACCTCTGAAAAGTTTCTGTAGTTAGTGACAGCCATCTTCAATTTACTCCCAGGTGCAAGACTCTATTCACACACTTTTCATGCTCTTTCACTGACTAGAACAGCTACAACAGGGGAAGAATGTGACATTATCGAATACTTCCTGTGGCTTTTACATTATGCTGTCTTTGAATAACACATACTGGTACATAAGCGCAAAGGGGCATGAAGATGGAGTAATCAGAACTGAGAGAATTTAACCCAGAGAGAGGAGCTTTCTAAGATGAAGTAGGAAACATGTTGACAACACAAGAGCCACTTTGGGGATAAATGTTTCATATGATACATATGAATTTTATTTTCATTCTTTCTTGGTTCATCTCAAAGTACAGAAATATTGAAGAATACTATTCCACATAGTCATTAGAATTGGCAAGCCACCCAAGGGAAGGATTGTGAGCAAGTCTGGTTCTAAAGTCAGATGGCCTCGTTTGAATCCCAACTTCCCTTTACATGTAACTGTTACTTTGAGAAAATGACTTAATTCTATACCATCAGATTAATTTTCACACCTATCCAATAAGAATATTAATACTTTCCTGGTTATTTTAGTTATGATTAAATTTAATAGTGCACATAAAACATTAGTACAGTGCCTGGAGTAGAATAATCAAGCAACAAATGATTCTTATTATTAAAGATGTGAAGCATTGCTTCTTTATAACACATATTTATTCTGCTTTTATGTATATTAAAATATATATATATCTTTGTACACTATAGGACAGCCATAGCTATTACTGAAATACAATTTAAATACATACATTACCCTGCTCAGTGAAGATATAGAAAGAGAGGAATTGGGGGACTGGTGTCTACCCCACTGAATCATGAAGACAGGATTGCTACAGGGGATTTCCATCTGGCAAATATATCTCTGCTAAAGGAAATTCATCACCCATTAATTTTTTTATTGAGAGAAATGGTAAACATCTACTGGAATTCCCCCACAGAAGCATAGATAGTATTTGTGGCTATGCACACACACACACAAGTACAGCACAGCACTTGCATGTATGCTCATCAACACAGGGGATGGGCGGGATTGGTGGATTAATCTTTTAATTTATGGGGAAGACATGGGTTAATAGGATCATATATGTTTCAAGTGTACATTTATGTAATGCATGATCTGTATATTGTGTGCCCACCATCTAAAGTCAAACCATCGTTCATCACATATATTTGGCCTCCTTTACCACTTACTATCCACCCTACCCCTCTTCACTCTGGTAACAACTTTATTGCTGTCTGTCTCTATGAGTTTCAGTTTTGTATTTCACATATGAGTAAAATCATATGGTTCTTAGCTTTTTCTGACTGATTTACTTCACTTAGCATGATATTCTCAAGGTGCATCTATATTGTCACAAATGTCATTATTTCATCTTTTCTTATGGCTGAGTAGTATTTCACTGTACATATGTACCACATCTTCTTTATCTAGTCCTCTAGCAAAGGACACTTTAGTTGTCTCAATGTCTTGGCCACCATGAATCATTCTGAAATGAACATAGGGGTGCATATATCATAGCAAATAAATGTTTTTGAGTTTTCAGGTAGATACCAAGAAGAACAATTGGTGAGTCATATGGTAACTCTGTTCTTTTTTTTTTATTGAATTTATTAAGATGACACTAACTAACATAATTATACAGGTTTCAGGTGCCCAGTTCTACAACACAACTTTGTACACTGTATTGTGTGTTCACCCTCCCAGGTCAAGTCTTTATTCATCACCATTTATCTCCCTTATACCCTCCCTCACCTTCCCCCTTCCTGTCAATACCATACCATTTTTCATAATGGCTATACCACATTACATTCCTACCAGCAGAAAATGAGGGTTCCTTTTTCTCCACAGCCTCTCCAACACTTCTTATTACTTGTCTTGTTGATAATAGTCATTCGAACAGGTGTGAGGTGATATCTTATTGTAGTTGTGATTTGCATTTCCCTAATAGCTAGTGAAGTTGAACGTCTTTTGGTATATCTTTTGGCCATTTGTATGTCTTCTTGGAGGAAGTGTCTGTTCAAGTCTTCTGTCCATTTTTTAATTGGATTGTTTATTTGGTATTAAGCTATATGAGTTCTTTATATATTCTGGATATTAACCCCTTGTTGGATCTCTTGTTTGCAGATATCATCTTTCATTTGGTTGGGACCTTTTTGTTTTGTTGTCAGTTTATTTTGCTCTGCAGAAGCTTTTTAGTTTGATATAGTTCCATTCATTTATTGTTGCCTTTACTTCCCTTTACTTTGAAGTCAAATTCATAAAATGTTCTCTACAACTAAGGTCCATAAGTTTAATACCTATATTTTCTTCAATGTAAGCTATTGTTTCTGCTCTTATATTTAGATATATTATCCATTTTGAATTAATTTTTGTACATGGAGACAAACTATAATCTAGTTTCATTCTTTTGCATGTGGCTTTTAAATATTCCCAGCATTTATTAAAGAGGTTTTTTTCCCTCTATTGTGTGTATTTGGCCCCTTTGTCAAAAATTATTTGCCCATCTACATGTGGTTTTATTTCTGGGCTTTCAATTCTGTTCCAATGGCTTATGTGTCTGTTCTTCTGAAAATACCATGATGTTTTTATTACCATGGCTTTGCAGTACAATTTAGTCAGGTAGTGTATGATAGCTCCAACTTTGTTCTTTTTTTTCTCAGAATTGCTTTGGCTATTTGGGATTTTTTGTGGTTTCATATAAATATGAAGACTGAGGAGTGAAAAATGGCATAAAAAAGTGTAAATCTTGATATTGACATTATTTTTGAACTAGAGTTTTAACAAAGAAAACTGAAAAACTTTAATTTGTGTGAAATGTGTGGTTATTATAATATATTAAGAATTGTTTATCAGTTATAACCAAAGATAACTCACAAAAGCTAGTAGAATGTCATTTTATATTACATTTTCCTGTCAAGTCAACCCTAAATAAGTATTACTTAAGAACTTACTGGGACAAATGATGTGTAAAGTAACACAAGGCACAATATGTTGGTCTGATTCCAAAAGAAGTTATAATTTAGTAGTGTAAATAAAACATACAAATAGCTCTAATACTCTAGCTATTGATGATATGGGCTGTACAAACCAATCAGAGAATTAAGTGGCATAACTTGCACAAAATCACTAAGTCCCTTTCCTTTACATGCCTTTGGAAATCTCTTTTGAAAACCCTTTCTAAATTTCTGTCGAAAAATATTGTAGAATAAAAAGAAGTAGGAAGAGAAAAAAGTAATAAACAGTGATTAAAAATTAAGCTTTAGTGTGGGAGTAAGGAGTGTATGGGAAATCTCTGTGCCTTCTTAGTTATTCCATGAACCTAAAACTGCTCTAAAAAATAAAGCACTGGCTAGATGGCTCAGTGGTAGAGCGTCAGCCTGGCGTGCAGGAGTCCGGGGTTTGATTCCTGGCCAGGGCACACAGGAGAAGCGCCCATCTGCTTCTCCACCCCTCCCCCTCTCCTTCCTCTCTGTCTCTCTCTTCCCCTCCCGCAGCCAAGGCTCCATTGGAGCAAAGTTGGCCCGGGTGCTGAGGATGGCTCTATGGCCTCTGCCTCAGGCACTAGAATGCCTCAGGTTGCAACAGAGCAATGCCCCAGATAGACAAAGCATCGCCCCCTGGTGGGCATGGTGGTGGATCCCAGTCAGGCGCATGCGGGAGTCTGTCTGACTGCCTCCCATTTCCAGCTTCAGAAAAATAATAATAATAATAATAATAATAATAATAATAATAAAGTCTTTAAAAAAGATTAAAGCTTTTTTGAAAGAACACTTTATCAATGGCTTCTAAAAACTCCAGGAATTAATGTGGACTCAGTGATGTCCTTTGTAGGTGACAACAAATGTAACTTCTAGAAAGTACTCTTTTTTTTTCTTTAACAGTGGAAAACTTGTTCCTTTAAGTCAATAAAAAGGATGTTATGACCCCCCTCAAAATATTAAGGACTTGGTGAGAAAACAAGGACAAAAAAATTGTAGAATGAAGAAACTTTGTTCCCTTTTCCTCTGCTTTTTCTTCATTCTAGTAAGATATTCTCAATATTCAAACCTCCCATGGGAGTTTTAAAAATCCATAGTCTTAAGCTCCACCCCAGAGAAATTAAATTCAAATATCTGGGAATAAAACTCAGCCATCCGTATTTTAATAAACTCCTCAGGCAATTCTAAAATGCAATCACAGTGGAGAACCATGCCCCAACAGATCTAGAAAGAAGATGCCAATAAAGGTTTTAACAAACAATTTTTAAATTAAATGTATTGGAGTGATATTGGTTAATCAGATTACAAAGAATTTGAGAAGAGGTAGATATATCACCTTCAGCTAATGTCACCTAACCAGTTGATAATGGTAACATTAGTAGGATGGTAGCAAGGAGGGCCTCATATCTTTACCAATAAAAATGAGAAGGTTGTCCTCAATGATCTCAAAAATTACCATTTGCTATAGCATTTTCAACTGACACCAAAGAAATATAGTGAGGGGAAAAAATTGTTCCCTAGCTATTAAATTCCTGATATGATATTTCTTCCTTTAGCCTGCATCTAAAATGTTCAGTCTTGGTCCACTAATAAATATACACTCACTAAAAGACACATGAAATGATCTAAGCATTTGGAAAGATAGTAATATGGAAATTCAGGTGTAAGGTTGGTATGTAGGTGAATAATTTCAAAAGCTCTTAGTTCTTGATATTAGTAAATGTATTGTATTTTCCTCCCTTATAAAATTCACGTATTGTTTATTGCTTGCACGTTCCTTTTGGAAGTGTGAAGGCACCTCTCACTTCTTCTCATTCTGTAAATGTGCCACTTCCTGGTGCACATGAAGGAAAGCTACAGTTGGTTATAAAAACGTGATGGATGATTTAGGTGGCTATATTCAGCTGTAAGCAATAAACGCTGAACTCGGCAGAAAGTACTATAGGCAAAATGCAAGTGATTTACTAGCTATCTAAAGCACACGAGATTTGTAATGCATAAGACCCTCAGGCCCATCACTTCTCTTCAGTAATAGGAAACAATATTTTGATGAAAAATGACACGTTTAATTTCAACTTCGTGTTGTGAAACAAAAAGGCAGGCTAATTTTTGTTTTATTATTTTTTTCATAAAGCATCTTTGCATATTATTGGAAGTACAAATGGTTTCTTAAGCATAAATGGTAGGGCATGTTAGAAACTAGCTGTTGGTAGATATTTATTATTGGTCGCATGTTTGTACGTGGTTGATGAGATCAAAATAGGAAACTCAGAGTGCTGTGACGGACCTGTTGTATCCTAATGGACTTTCATAGAATTAATTCTGAGTATAGTGCTCCTTAAATCACATGTGTATCCAGGTGATTGCCGTGGCTACATCCACATGGATAATAAAAACAGCCTTGGCATCCTTACCACCCCCAAAAAAGCAAAATAAAAACATAGTAAGTGAAGAAACATTACCCACTGAACTGAGTGTAAAAAATGTAGTCACAAAAGACCATGAACTCAAATCCCAGCTCTGTTAATAATATATAGTGTGAATGCTATGAACTTTTTGCATTTCATTGCACCAGCCTCTGAAATACTGACCTATTTTGCAATTTCAATGTGAGAGATAAATAAAATGTTTTCCAAGGCACTTTGAAAATAGATTCTGTGTTTCAGAATAAATGTTAAACAATAATAGTGATGATGGAATAGCTGACACAATGCAAATTTAAATAGAGCAGAGTAACTTTCTAATTACAGGCTACATTTTACTCTTTGTAAGTGTAATTAGAAAGCGACCATGCTCCTTTAATTAGAAAGTTAATTAGATTGTGACCTCTTTTCCCATCTTATTGTCTTGGACTGCAGGCCACAAGTAAATTACAAATCCCACTACCTACATGTGTGTAACCCCCAAAATAAGACTGGTTAAACATAAATAAAGTTGTAAAGAATAATATTAGGACTTACAAGTCAGACAGGACCTTCATAGGCTATGAAATGGATCTCCCAATAGAGAAAATTTTATCTGGGTGAATGAAAAGATACTCTTTTAGATGAAGCTTATACATAAGGTCCCTAAATTGTGTTCCTTAGGATGCTGGTTTTTATACTTCAGCATGCATGTGTGAGAATCAACTGAAGGACATGTTAAAACAGATTTCTGGGCTCCACACATAGGGCTCCTAATTCTTGGACTCTGGGGTGGGACTTAAGGATTTACATTTCTAACATACTTCTAGTTTATACTGATACTGCTGTGCTAGAGACCACACTTTGAGTTCTATTGCTTTAAAATATTAGTAGTGTAAGTCAATGGTTTTCAACCTTTTTCACTTGAAGATCAGTGACCTAGCTGGCCAGAAATGGAAACATGCAACAAATGAAGTTTTATCTTACAGTGCATAATAGTGCAACAGAGTACAAGTTGGTGCTTGATTTCTGAATTCCCTGTGTACAATGTGTTGAATACTACATGTTTGTTCCAATGCTTTCTGTCTATTATGCATTATATGTAAACATTCTACAATGTGCAAATGGATGTTTGAACAAGCATATGGGTTCCAAAGATATCTAAGACCTCAATAGTATTTTCATTGATGATACAGGCTGATAAGTGGCAATCACTCTGAACATAAGTGAATTCGATTTAGATCATTGGATCTATAATTGTCATACAACATCAGGGTGGTTAACTCTTTCATAAATTGGCACAAAATTTCTGGCATACTAGTGGTTGAAAAACAGTGATGTAAGGCATAAGTATTGTTTTATTATCAAACAATTTTGAGAGTTTTTAGAGTAGAACAAATTCAAGCAAGTTTCTTTATTGTGAGAGCCTTTTATATGTAAAGTAAGCATTGCTCCTCAATTGTATTTGACCTCCCTTTCTGTTAGAAAGTTTATAATTTAAAATACTTAAGCAGTGACAACATGACAGGCTGGCCATATGTACTACTTCGTTTACGCTAAACTGTAGAGATGGCGAGTTGCCTTTACAGTAATAATTTCATTTTTTTTTTCTTTTTCTGAAGTTAAAAGCAGGGAGGCAGTCAGACAGACTCCCGCATGTGCCCAACCAGGATCTGCCCGGCATGCCCAGCAAGGGGCGATGATCTGCCCATCTGGGGCTTTGCTTCATTGTGGTTGGAGCCATTCTAATACCTGAGGTGAAGGCCATGGAGCCATCCTCAGCACCCAGGACAACTTTGCTCCAGTGGAACCTTGGCTGCAGGAGGGGAAGAGAGAGACAGAGAGGAAGGAGAGGGGGAAGAGTGGAGAAGCAGATGGGTGCTTCTCCTATGTGCCCTGACCGGGAATCAAACCCAGGACTTCCACATGCCTGGCTGATGCTCTGCTGCTGAGCCAACCGGCCAGGACCTTAGAGAAGTAATTTCCAAAGATGATCCCTATAAGCACTTTGGCTCTCTCCTCAGAGATACAGCAGTGGCTTGGCTATTTCACATACTGTTGTTGGAATTGTTGTTAGAATAATTTGTTTTTCCCTAAGTCTTTTTAAAATTTTTATTTATTGATTTTAAAGGAAGGAAGGAGTAGAAAGAGAGAGAAAAACATTGACTTGTTCCATTTATTTATGCATTCATTTTAGAATGGTTTGTTAATTATCGTTAACAGCAGAATGTTAGAATTTTTATTGGTGTAATTAGTGATTTTCCCATGTGTGTATTGGTTCAAATATTGTAGAGACACTTCCTACACTTGTATGAACAGGGTATACAAATTTAGTACGACTTCATCTTTTAAAGATGAAGAAATGTTAGAAATGGTGTTCTAAATTTGCTTGTTAATTCTGGAAGCTTCTTGATTGCCTGGTTTCTACTAGCCTAATTAGCTGAATTCTTTCTCTAATATTATCATATTTGCCTTGGGTGAAATTTTCATGCAAAATGATGTTGGATCACTTTAAAAGAGATTTGGGACTTCACAGAGTTGACTAGCTGTTTTGTGCTTGCTTGTTAATAAATCTCTAAAGACGAATTTTCTCTGAGATTTGCCTGCATTATAATATTGGAGCCTTGCTAGAAGAAGAGATAAACCCTTCTCCAACTCTAGCCAGTGACAGTTATGGATATCTACAAAAAAAGAACGTACTAGTTGTGCAAAATGTGATTGTTTTACGTCAGATCACAGCACTGCTCCTGCTTCCCACACCTATTCTTGTTTGAGTCTCTGAAGCATTTAATACAACCAGTGCTCTGCCAAAACACTTGGGTAAATGCTGTGTGATTATTTTCAGCCTCGAGGAACACAGGAGGCCTATGTCACAGAAAACCAAACAGCGTTACTAAACTAGTCTGTAGCGTCTCTGTTGTATTCCATGTGAAAATTCCATGCAGAGCAAAACAGAAGCACATGAATCCCATAAAAGTAGAAACAAACAGGTGGGAAGAAGTAATAATCTCATGTTTACACTATTGGTACCAGTTTCCTAGGGAAATAATAACTTGTGAAAAATAGTCAATTCGTCTCACTTGGTGGTATAAATTGTATATTGTCTAGAAAGAAAAGAGCTCTGGAGCAGAAGTGTTTTGGCTAAAAAGAAATTGTGCACATCAATAATACTGAGTAATTCAAACATATTTGTATAAGCTGTTCTTATTTTGCTTTATTGAAAGCAAGATGCTCATATTTACATGATCTCATTATTGAGTAAAATTAAGAAATCTCATCCCCAATATAATGCTACATGCAAAACATCTCCGTAGATGTCTGTGTTTACTTTTGGAATTCCTGTTGATCCACTGTTGTCATTTCAATTTCAACTTATTATATGAGCTTAGAATGTATTTTTTTTAAAACTGGTGTTTTGGTGGCACAACGGTCCTGATCTACAGTTGACTGTGAATAAGTATGATTTGAGGCCAAAATTAATGGAGAACACTCTACTTTGGAGTTAGATTAGAGCTAAATTGTTAGTTGTTTCACTTACTAACTCAGTTGAGTGAAGGAACACCCTGGAAAATTCTTCAATTTATGTGTTTCAAATTGACACAATCCCAAATGTGACTAATAAAACCTTATCTCATAGGACCTCTCATTCATTCATTCAACAAACATTTTTTGACTATCTACATATGACAGGAACTGCTTCAGCACTGGGGGTACAGTGATGAAAAAGCACACTATCTACTGTCATGAAGCCCCATCTAGCCACAGAAGACAGAAAAGAACACCTGCAAAAGTGTATAATATCTGTGGAGATGAGCACCATGAAAAAAATGTCAGGATAAGGATACAAGGGAGATTATAAAGATGCTATTATATTTGAACTCACAGTCTTGTGGTAAATGGACATTTGAGCAACTTGAAAAAAGTTAGGTATTCTGTATTGCAAGAATAAAATGATGTAGAATGTATGTAAAATACATTGTAAAATATCTAACAAAGATAGGTATGCAGCAAATGATACAGTCTGTTCTATTATGATTACTGTTACCAACATTGTCACTGATGATACATTTTTATAAATACTTAGTTCATGCCCATGTTTACTAGACAAAACTGAGAAAAGACTTCCTAACAGATTAAAAGGCCCTCAAAAATAAACTATGACTTAAGGGAGAGACAAGGCTTTTTTTTAAGTGCACACTCACACAAGAAAGAGAGAAAGAGAAAGGGGGTGGAGGAAGGGAGAGAGATGAGAAACATCAACTCATAATTGTGATACTGTAGTTGTTCATGGATTGCTTTCTCTAACATGCTTTCACTGGAGGCTCCAGTTGAACCAGTGACACCTTGCTCAAGCCGGTGACTTTGGGCTTCAAGACAGTGACCTTGAGCTCAAGCCAGCAATCTTTGGGCTCAAGCCAGCGACCATGGGGATATATCTATGATCCCATGCTCAAGCTGATGACCTTGGGGTTTTAATGGTGGGCCCTCAGTGTCCCAGGTTGATGCTCTATCCACTGGGCAACTGCCTGGTCTGGCAGGACTAGGCTTCCTGACATCCCTGCAACAGAAGTCTGAGCTCTGCTTTAGGTGAGACCCAAATGTGTGTGATATAGCCATTAAATATAATGTCAGAGACCACCATCATTTACTGACTGCTTTTTATGTACCATACAATGTGCTAAGTGCTTTATATTCACTATCGCTTTGAATTCTCCTAACAATTCTATATGGTGCCATATTTCCCCATGTATAAGACGCTCCCATGTATGAGACACACCTTAATTTTGGGACCCGAAATTTGAAATAAAAATGTATTACATAGTTATTGGACTCAAGTTTTATTCATCATAAAATTCATACAACTCCTCATCACTGTCAGAACTCCAATCTATTAGCTTGTCCTCATCTGTGTCTGATGATGAATCACTATCTTGTATATTGCCTCGTCCTCAGTTCCATCTATGGCATTTGAAATGCCATAAACACTGTATAAGACGCATCCGGTTTTTAGACCCCAAATTTTTCAAAAGAAGGGTGTGTCTTATACATGGGGAAATATGGTAGATATTTAGAATATTCTAAAGTAACTTGCCCAGGATCACTCAGACACAGTCAGACCTGGGATTGGAGTCTGAAACAGTATGGAAACAATGCCCATGCCTTTATTTACCACATTCACAATGTAACATATATTGGCAAAAAAACAGAACATTATAAAACTCTTGAAGTTTTATATATTTCAGTTGACATTATGGAATAAAAAACTAAACTTCTGTTTCTGATTTTGAAATTTACTCATCTGCATTCTTTTGTTTCTTTTTAAAGGAAAAATATATTTTAACATCAAATAACAAGCACAAATATAAACTTTTAGAGAGCATATGTGTGCGCCAGAACTTTTTTTTATTTAATTTATTGTGTTTACATAGATTCTAGTGTTGTCCCAAATGCATCCCCCTTTCCCGTATTTTCCTCAACATGTCCCTTGCCCCCCTTCCAACAGCTCCCTCCCCTCTTCCCTTCAGGTTTAATCCTGTTCCTCAGTTCACATTGTTCCTTGGATTCCTCAAATGAGTGAGGTCATATGATATTTTTCTTTCTCTGCTTGGCTTATTTCACTTAACATAATAGTTTCCAGGTCCATCCACATTGTTGCAAAAGATAATATTTCCTTTTTTTTTCATGGCCTCATAGTATTCTATTGTGTATATGTACCACTGCTTTTTAATCCACTCGTCCACTGACGGACACTTGGGCTGTTTCCAGATCTTCGCTATTGTGAACAATGCTGCCATAAACATGGGGGTGCATTTCTTTTTTTGAATCAGTGATATGGTGTTGTTCTTGGGATATATTCTCATCTGTGCCAGAACTTTCTAAAACAACACTTTCTAAATCTAAGCACTGGGCAAGTGAACAATATACTTTGACTTTTAAAAATAATGTAGCCTCCCATCACATCAAGGTTTACCCATCATATACCTACACAGTGTTGAAGGTCACAATCAAACTCCTGAATTGAATCATTCATACCATTCTAAATCATCATTAAGGCTTATTTAAGACATGGAGATTTTATAATTTAGGTGTTGTTTAAGAAAGCAAATAATTAACTAAGACAGCTTATTAGATTTTTGAACTTTATTTAGTGGAATGACCTCTGGTGGCACAAATACTATAAATTAGTTTTGAATTATTATTCAGGGTGATCTGTGTCTGGCCATAAATAGACAGCCAATTAGATATCAAATTTATTACAAAATAAATCCTTAGTGACCTACTGTCTTTCCTTCCTAGTGAAGTTTCTCAAAGCATAATCCTATCACTTTTGACTTGAGTGAACTGGTCACTATCTATCTCCCAAGCTGAAATATAACATCATATGGAAGTTTAATTTTTATTTTATTTTATTTGGCCTTGAGTAAGCTGGATCATAAAAAGGCAATATGATCTCCAGTTCTAAGTGTCAAGCATTTTGTAACTACTCCATTCATCATGATTCCTCAAGAGACCTTGTGAAATTTAAAAAAAAGAAATTGGCCAAATTTGCCACCTCTATAATTTTATTGCCTCAGATATTTTGGTATCTTTTTTTTTCTTATCGGTACCTCTCAAACTTCAGTGTACCAAGTAGACAACCTTATATATGGGGGATAAACTGCAATAGTAAACACCAAACATTATCCTCTTTAACTGAGCATCCTGTTCTAATGGTTAATGGTTAACACAATGCCTGGACATAGTTGGTACTCATATGGTGTTAGTTGTGTAAACTACTAACTCAGTAAATTAATAACTAGATCAACCATCTAACAAACTTACAACAGAAACTTTACCTTCATCTTTCATTTGTTTGGAGTTCAATTCAGGGCCAGAAAACCAATTGAAAAAAAATTGTCTTTAGATATAGCAGTGAATGATTAATGATTTATATGTGCTGGAAACATATTTTTTTTCTTAATCTGACTTTCTGTTAAAATCAAACTAAAGAAATGCTTAACTGGAAATTTCATGTTTTCCTTGAAAAAATCATTAGGGAAGAGGATTGGTGATTGCACATTTGTTTTTGTTTTTTCAACTTTTTCAACACCCAGTATCCTGGAGTGTAAAATATCACTTATATTTTCACTCATCCTGTTGGAATTTCAGATTTCCTAAACTAGGCTCTATCTATTTCCTCTTTATACTCTCATTTATATACAAAATCTATTTGGAAAGCATAAAATAAACAGCACTTTAGGTAAAAGATGAACAGGACAAAGGAAGCTATTGAAAACCTTCTTTTGATATAATAATTTCTCACTCTATGTACCAGCAGCCAAGAATTTATAGCTCCTAGAATTTTAAAGTAGTAATTATAGTGTGACAAAACAATGATAACTAATAAGATACATTTCAAAAATTTAAAGGACACTTAGAATGCATCAGTGCCCATTATTTGATAGCTATGAGAGTAATATATAATAAAAAATATCCTTGTCATTTTAGTGTTGTATTAGTATTAGTATTTCAAATACTTATTGCATGTTAGGACATCAAAGGGCCCATATTCCACCTCTTACTGTAGGGAGATTTTAAGAAGGGGAGGCACTGTCACTAAGCTTCTCAGAAGAAACCCTGCTAATGGTTAGATCTATCCATAAAGAACAAAATAGAGGTCACCAGAGGCAACTCCCTAAGGTGGGATGAAACTAGAAGTACTGGGCCAAGCTTTGTGAGCCATGGGCTTCAGTAGAAGCTAAGTGTCTCAATATAAAACTTTCAAGTAAATCAGACCATTTCAAGTAAGAATTAGGGTAGTGATATGAGCTTCTTGCTATTGTCCCCTCCCTACTATAAAAAATTTGTTTTACTTCAAGGAGGGATACAACAGCAACTGCTATTCTGTGGGTAACCAGGGTGAGCACTATACATGATCTGTCAAGTACTATGAACTATTTGAGAATTGTTAGGTTAGTTGCACTTGAGAAAAAATTAAAACAAGAAGTCCTCCTTTGCATAGTCTGGAAGAAACTGCATAGACAGAAATGAAAAATTAGGATGGAGGGTAGGCTTCCCTAAGTACAGTAGAAAGTAGATTATTGTGGCTTCTTTGGCTTCATTATGGAAATGTGATAGAAACCCAATGTGGGAATGAGACAATAGTGACATCAAGAAGGAGTGATTGACCAGATTTCAGCTAATCAGGGAAGCTGCCTTAGAAGGTAACCAGTCAGGATCAATTCTGGAAAAAGACTGGTGGAATATATTCACCATGGTGAACTGACATGGCTCAGTGGCAGACTGGTTAATGTGAGCAAAAGATAGAGTGGTATAAAACATCATTCAAAATCAAGGACTCTGCTATTGCCAGTTACAGAGAAACAAGTAAATAAGAGGCAAAAGGTACAAAAAGGAGGAAAATAAGAGTTTTGGACCCTGGCCAGTTGGTTCAGTGGTAGAGCATTGGCTCAGCCTGTGGACGTCTTGGGTTTGATTCTGGGTCAGGGCACTCAGGAAAAGTGACCATCTGCTTCTCTATCCTTCCCCCTTCTTCTTTTCTCTCTCTCTTTCTCTTCTCTTCCCACAGCCATGGCTTGATTGGTTGGAGCACATCCGCCCTGGGTGCTGAGGATGGCTCTGTGGAGTTTCTGCCTCAAGGCACTAAAAATAGCTCAGTTGCGAGCATGGCTCCAGATGGGCAAAGCTTTGCCCTAGACAGGGGTTGCTGGGTGGATTCTGGTCATGGCACATGCAGGAGTCTGTTGCTCTATTTCACCTCCTCTCACTTGGAAATAAGGGGGAAAATAGTTTTTTAATGATTATGTTCAGTTTTTACATTTTTTCTGCTGCTTTGGAGTCTCTCAACTTCCCATATATGGGGTGGAGAGTGATGGCCCCCTCTAGAAGATTGTGATTGAAGCTGAGAGTACCTAGGCTGCTATGGTTCTTCCCATTCAGTAAAAGGCTTAACATTAGTTATGGGGCATTGGATGCATATGCTAAACTGACAAATCTACTCTCCCTCCCAAGTCATAGCTCCAATAGACTCCATGTTTTCCACTTTACAGGAAACCTCTTCTTACTCTTTTTATGTTATCCTGGCTCATATTCATCGTAATTCCCTATGGACAGAGACTTTTTTTCTCCTTGTATTCTGATGGTGGTGCTATTTTATTGCTTTACTGATGACCCCTCTGCTTGGCTGGTTCTCCAGGAAACATAGCATAATTTTTCTAGTACTCTGTCTCATTTGCCCCATCAGAAGCCACTACCTAACTTTGGATTCTTCCCAATGATCAATGTCAAGCATAAGACCAAATTGTGGCTTGAAAAAGAATTGTCTTAGAAACTGTGTCTTGCCACCTATCTGTCTATAATTTTCCCTCAGTATCCAGATCATTTTCCCCAAGTTCTGCCTCATCCTAGAGAGCTGCTGTTGTTTCAAAATAGTTACAACCGACTATGTGTAATACAATGTATGCAGGACTCCATGCTATGTATTTTGCAAAGATTATCTTATGTATTCTTCATTACTATTCTGAAAATTAGATTTTGTTACATATTTTTACAGATGACAAAACTGAATTTCCCAAATATTAAATAATATGACTCATATAATGCTGGAAATAAGTAACACAGTCAGGACTTTAAAGTGGGGTCTCTTTGGATTCTAGACTTGCCTTTTTCCAGTGTACTACAGCAAAATATGGATGGGGGAGGTATTAAGAGACAGCTTCCTGCCTGTCGTCACCTGCCCTATTTGCCAGGTTGAACCATGGGATCTCACATCTCAGATTCAAGATGATTATCCTGTTTAATTGAAAAGTTACTGAGAGCTATCTGTAGCTTGATATTCTATAACCAAGAAGAAAGTAAAAAAAAAAAAAATAGGCAAAACCAGAATACTAGAAACACAGATTGGAGATTTTTCTAAATTCAGACTATATTATATTAGATTCCTATTGCTGCGGTAACAAATCACCACACATTCAGAGCCTTAAAATAATACAAATTTGTCATCTTACAGTTCAGCAGGTCTCAGTGGGATAAAACCAAGGTGTCAGTAGGGCTGAATCCCTTTTGAAAACTCTAGAGGAGATTCAATTTCCTTGCCTTTTCCAGGTTCTAGAGGCTGCTTACATTCTTTGACATGTGGCCGCTTTCTTGATCTTCAAAGCTAGCAACAACTCATCTCTCTGACCCTTCTCCCTTCATGGTATCTCTCTCACTACAGGAATAAAGATTCTTTGCTTTTAAGAACTCATGTGGTGCCTGACCAGGTGGTAGTGCAATGGATAGAGCATCGGACTGAGATGCAGAGGACCCAGGTTCGAAACCCTGAGGTCGCTGGCTTGAACACAGGCTCACCAGCTTGAGTGCACGGTTGCTGGTTTAAATATAGGATCACAGACATGACTGCATGGTCACTGGCTTGAGCCCAAAGGTCACTGGCTTGAAGCTCAAGGTCACTGGCTTTAGCAAGAGATCTCTCACTCTGCTATATCCCCCAGTCAAGGCACATACAAAAAAAACAATCAATAAACAACTAAGGTGCCACAATGAAGAACTTTTGCTTTTCATCTCTCTCCCTTCCTGTCTTTTTTTCCTAACTGCCACTCTCTGATTTTCTCCCTGTCTCTGTCAAAAAAAAAAAAAAAAAAAAAAAAAGAACTCATGTGGTTAGTATGAGCCCATCACAATAATCTCCCACCTCAAGGTCCATAACCTTTGTCACATCTGCAAAGCCCCTTTTATCATGTTAGGTAACAAATTCATAGGTTCTGGAGGTTAAAATGTTGCCATCTTTAGGGGATCATTATCTGCTTTCCACAACATGTTTTCTGAACCAATGGAAACAGATGAGAGTGTCGTATTCAGTATCAACAAGAGTCCCTTTGATATACAACACAGCCACCCAATGACAAAAATGTCCTCTGAGGCACTGTAGACAGTGATACTCCATCTTTCATTCTAGAGAACTATATATTTTACCTGTGTAGTGGCAATGTTGTCTTGCGTCAAAGTGTCAGTGGCTTTTATACCTTGCCACACACCCCAGTTCAGCCCATCTAACCATTACAAGGGGAATATTTTAGTTTAGTTGAAGAAAAGGGATTCCTGTCATTTTTGTTTTTTCTCCATAGGTATCTGATTTTGTGGTAATTTGAAATACAGTCCTTTTTGTAAGTGATTAAAGTTGACATTTTTTTTCCTTGCTGATTTCTTCCCATTTGTGCAATCATAGGCTAAAAGAAGAACACATATCAAGCACTAAATCTTTTATAGGTTAGGTCTATAAAGAGAATGAGTATTGATAGTGTCTTTTAGCCCCTTCTCAGATTCATGGTTGTTCATTTGACCTGGTTATCTATGACATTAATTTGGTGTATCCTAAATTTCTTCAGAGCAGAACATTCCTCAGGAGGAATGTATGTCAGGTAGCTTTTCAGCACTAAACCTATAAATATCCTGCCTTACATAAGAAGGAAGTTGTAGCAAGTTCTGGGTTATCTGTTGTCAGCAAGCACCTAGCATGTCTTGCCTGTAAATTATTTCACCATTTCTTTTTCTGACTGAGTAAGTAATTGTCAGGTGCAGCTAACAATCTCTCCTTTTTGCCTCATAGGGCTGTTTTCCTACGATTGACTTCTATGTGCCTACACAGCACAGCCCAACATTATTTCAGACGCTCAAACTAGGTCAGAGTAGATTCAGGGCCTTCATCACAAAACACCCATCTCAGTTGTATGTTGTTATCAAAACAAGAATTCTAGTTCTACTTCATATTGGCTGAGAGAAGAGTATCTAATTTAAAATAAAGAATGGCAGAAAGAATGGAAAAGTAACAATGTGAAATAGCACGTGCACTTATTTCTACTTCCTTTCTTTCTCTCACTAATTAAGATGGATAACAGAGCCCTTTGGTCATAACCAAGGTAGGTTACCTTTGATGATGCAATATGACTGGAGTGGAAGCAAGCAGTCATGGGCTTGAGAGCTAAGAAGGCAACAGCATCCCAAACCATATGAATGAACTTTACAAGCTCCCCTGCTCCATGCCACTAATTGGCATAGCATGCCAAAGACTACCTTTTTGATAGGCTGTCTGTTTTTTTATATTGTATGTAAATAAATACCAGAAAATTGATTCTACTTCAACGTCTGTAATCACCAATGAGTGATTATTGCTCTGGTTCAACTTGGTTCTCAGGTGATGTGCTCATAAATATCCATTGGTAGGCTCCAGTGGTGAGGTTTCTAGAGCCTGGTCTGTTTTCCTGTTACTTTAGCACTAATTAGGGTATCAATGTCAGCAATGGGTCCATTCCCTGCTTCTCTTATGATATAGCTGTCTTTTTCACAAATCAATACGGATAAAACTAGAAGTAGATAGTGAGAGGTTACCAATTAGTGCCTGTCCAATCTGAGCTTTATGTTGCAGTGGTCTTTTATGTCAAAGCTGTTTTCCTGTATAGTATTAACCAAGCATCTCATAAGAGCAAGGTACAAAATTTAGCCCTAAATGGATATTCCTCTGCTCCACTGTTTCCCTCCAATTAATTTGCTTTCAATTGAATGTATTTTCTATCATCTCTGTGTTCCAGGTTTGTGACACTCATATTCTCCTCAAGATTTCCTCAGTTGAGTAAATTCTCTGAAATTACCCTTGGCTGGTAAAACCTTGGTTATTCTTGTCTGAGTATTTTACTGCCTGGGTGAGAATACCCTATTCTAAATCCTTAGCAAATTAGAATTGTACTCCCACTCAGGCCACTTATAGACCCTCCCTCTCTCTGCCATTTTTAACAAGGCAATGAAGTATTTCATCAATTTTTGTAGTTTTTGTAGGAGAAGATATGCTCTAAGATTATTTAAATCTAATCTTTAAAATAAGAAAAATATCCTTTATTTTATTCATTCGTTCTAAGACATTCTCGCTTCCCATACTCATCTCTTCAGCTACCCAGAATGAAAGTGTGAAACTTCCAGATTTTCTTCCACAAGATCATGCTGAATTTTCTGGACCACATCAAATAATATTAGCATTCCTGGGATCCTTGAAGTGATTTTTGGGAAATCGCAGTACTGACAGAAATGATAAGATGAAGGTGCTTACATAAGAGGAATGATCTCTTGCCAAGCATTTATAGATTCAGATTGAAAACAAATGCTCAGACATTTCAACTCTAGCTTTTACTAGAAATACATTCCATTGCTTCATTCACAATAGACTATTGATTCACTTTGGCAAACAATTTTACAAAGACTTTTCTGGCAATATAAATAGTGAAAGATGTCCTGCTAAGATAGCTGTGTTGACTATCTTATGAATTCCAATTTCCACCCTCTAAAAATTTAACATTAGCATTTATCATTGACTCGGGGTGGTTAATTTTTTAAAAATGAGCTCTTTTGATAAAATGCATTTCTTACATTTTTTTCTTTCTCTTAAAGAGAGTATAATTTTAAGGGTTTTTGTTTGTTCGTATTTGTAAATTGGTGTAATAGCTACAACACTTACCACCCCTGGTTCCCTAACATATACATACACACATGGTTTTTTAAATCTCCAATTCTTAAGAAAGTATCTGGTTCGATTCTTGTTTATGGTGTGAATGCCTTGGACATACTGCCTCCCGGTGGTGTGAATCAGTTTTTTCCTAGCTATCTTTTATTGCCTCTAGAGTGATTTCTAGAAATCCTTCTTTGATAGAATCATTGTTTTATAATGGTTATATACTCAGAAAACTGGTTATTTTAGAAATGTAGGCAAATTGCCTTGTAAATACATACATTTAAACAAACTGTACATATTTTAAGACCCTACAACCTCTATCACCAAGTGATCTGAAGGCTTTCTTCAACAGCTTGCTGTGAGCTTCTTGTTACAAAAATTCATTCCAGAACCTGCTACAGTCTTAACAGTCTTGGAGGATGAGGCCAAAACAAATGAATCTGCTCTTATGATTTTCATGTACACTAAAGTTGGGGAACCATTACCCTCAGAACCGTTAGAAATCCAATTTGGAAGGGTCTAGAATTTTACAATAGACAAACACAACACAACATGCCACCTAAAAAATCTCCTAGCCACAAATCTGTAAATTTCAGTTGTTTATTTCAGTTGTTTATTTATCTTTAGAAAGGGGGCAGGATAGGATAGTGGGAAAAGCTTAGAAAGAACTCTGTGGTAATTAGATAGTATAGATATGATCTGATACTTTTATTATCCCAAGGAAGAAAGGAATGATAGAGAAAGCAGATATTAACCAAGTCCAACTCAGAGCTAGTTTTGCTCTCTTTGGTTATGCAACTGTGTGACTTAGACATGTTAAATAACTTTGATGATCAAAATGTGAATACTAATATGAACCATAGTGTTGTAAAGATTAAATGACTGCTGTAATGTTCCCAGTGCAATAATAAACATGTAATAGGCCTCATGTATTAATGATCTGACTTCTTGTTTGCTATCACTAGTACTCAAAAGGGAAACTTTAAAACTTCAAGTGAGTTCTGATGGCAGAGTTTAAAGTTTCTTTAGGCCATATCTCTAGTTCATCATGTAGAGATACAATTTGTTTTCCAAAATCTGTCGTCTTCTGTATATTTCAGGAAGCGAACAACAGTATGCTTTATCCAATAACAGTAACGCTAGTGTAATACTTGCCAAAATCAGGGTGGGGCTCCTCTGAAAGATGTCTAAGGATCCAGTCATGTAATTGAAAATGACTGCACCTAAAGAATGAACTGTACAGAGAAGACTCTTCCATGGTCCTTACTTTTACTTTCAGGAAATAGAAAATATTAGCAGAAAGAAGAGCAAACAGCCCAGGAAAATGCCAGTAAAGGAAAGTAGGCTGAGAAAACAACAACTAATAAGCTGCATAGAGCACAGAGAGGCTAAGTAGACTAACAACTCATGATAAGTGGTCTTTATATTTTGACTCCTGATTCTTGAATCAGAATCCTCCACTAACAAACTAACTACTTAATATATTTTAGCACCCACTATATATGGTGCAATATACTAGACCAAATGATCCAGAAATAAACAAGGCCCAGTTCTGCCTTCTAGTCTTTTACAAAATAATTGAAAACATCAACAAATTTGGCACCAGAAATGGGTAGCTAATCAGGAAAAATTAAGCTTATCTCAATGTACTTAAGCTAAGAAGAAACAGCCCCATACTTCTTGTTAAAAATAAATGTGGTTTAATTGCTCAAAGAGATCCCAGTTCACAGATTATCTCGGTAAATAATCGTACACCCATCTCTTTGCAAATCACAAAGCAGCCTGCTTCAAGCGCCTCAGATTCCTTTCCAAATCACCACAGAGGGAGACTTTTAATCATTTCAACAACCAGAGCCCCAGCTTTGTTCTCAAATAATGGTGGAAAGTTTCTAACATCTGTGCTATCTGTTGCACTGCAATTTTTTGGCTTCATATTGGCAAGGGTTTTGTTTCATTTGTTTGTTGTTTGGTTTATGTTATCTTATTCCAGGAATAAAAGAGGCCTGCAAATCAATGTCACAAGTACAACTATGCATATATTCTCCTCTTCAAAAATTTCTATTTGCTGGATCAGGACTACATATTGGCTGGAAGCATAGCCTGGCATCTGCCTTTCATTCTTAATTTGGGCAAAATGAGTGGAGATTGACTTTTGCACATGCCTTCTTAAATTGAAGATCTGAAATGAGCCCTGCCTGTACTGCTAATAGCATGGAACCACTTAGTGAATAGCATTGCCAAAGGATCAGCATTCCATCTTATTTATCCCTAGGAAATATGACAAATTATGGACAAATTAGCATCAATAGGAACTATCTTATAGAAGGGTTACAATATGAATACAAATACAAAATAAGGAAGTAAACCTTTTTAATCACTCCATTTTCACTAACATTCGACTGAAACGAATAATTAACAAATTATTATGTTAACCTAGAAAAAGGATATAATGACTGTATAATCACTAAGAAAACACTAGATACAGAAAAACAAACAGGCATTTGCATATTCATACACACATATTCTTATCTCAGAAATCTGAATCATTAACCTATGAAATGAGTAGAATGTAAGCTAATTGGCAAGTTCTTGCAGTGATAAATGTCTAATGAGGACCCAACTTAGCTCTGATTTTCAAAATTATTTAAACAAGTCAAAACTGTTTCAATACTTTTTGAATAAATTTTTACACCTTACAATTTTAGTGTAAGACTTAAACCAAACAATCATGGAAAAACCACAAATGTCTAGTTATGAATCACTTTGACTTAAAAGGAAAATGTCAGGTCCAAGAGGACACACATTTTTGTCTATTATTGATCACCACTGTATCCACAGTGCCTAGAAACGTGCCTGGCGTATAGTTAAGTACTAGTTAATTTTCCTGAAACAAACAAGTGACTAAAACTCATGTTTCATTATAGTTTCTTTATCAGAATTGCCATAATTGGTTAAGCCAGGTAATAGGCATGGAATTCTTTCTTGGGAGTAATAATTGCAGGAAGATATGGTACTGAAAGCTATGACATAAAAGACATAATTTAAAGTGTCTCATTGATACCCTGTCTCATGATGGACTTTATACAACCTTGAGCTCTAACCAACTTGACAGTCATTTTCTCTATCCCTTTTATAGCGATTTCCACACTATTTTGCCTAACAAACACAACTCAGGGAGCTCTCCTTCCCATTTTTCCTCTCCTTCACTTTAGTTTCTTTCTTAGAAACTGTGTACCCTTCAATCCCTTCAATCTTAGCCTACTGTGTTTATATGCACTTAAGAGGATTGTGTTTGCTGTTCATTTTTGCATTTAATGCAAGAATAGTATTTTTGAAGTATTAGTATGAAGGAAAATGAGGCAGATTGTCTGAATCTACCTTCTTTTTCCCAACCCATTATTTAGCTTCTCACATTGTTTTTTAATGTTTATTTTATTGACTTGAAAGGAGGGGGGGAGAGAGAGAGAGAGAGAGGTAAGAGAGAGAGAGAGACAGAAACATCAATCTGTTCCTGTATGTGCCCTGACCAGGGATCAGACCAGCAACCTCTATGCTTCAGGACAATGCTCTAACCAACCGAGACATCTGACCAGGGCACTTTTCGCATTCTTAATGAGGATGAAGATGCCTTTGTGACAATGAGAACTCTGAAATAATCATCCTCAGTTTTGTGTTATTGACAATCCTGATCCTCTTTATTAGATAAGTAATAAGGGGAAATGTTTTTTTTTCTTTCTGAATGAAAGGCAACTGTGTTGTTTTTCTGTCAGATTCTAGAATTTCACTTCTTAACAATGGCATAAAGATGTATCAGTTACAGAAGAGTACTTTTTTGTGACAGAGACAGAGACAGATAGGGACAGACAATCAGAAAGGGAGAGAGATGAGAAGAATCAATTCTTTGTTGTGGCACCTTATGTTCATTGATTGCTTTCCCACATGTGCTTTGACTGGGGGAGAAGGGGCTACAGCAGACCGAGTGACCCTTTGCTCGAGCCAGTGACCTGAGGCTCAAGCTGGTGAGCCTTGCTCAAACCAGATGAGCCCTCGCTAAAGCAGCAACCTCAGAGTTTTGAACCTGGGTCCTCCATGTCCCAGTCCGACGCTCTATCCACTGTGCCTGCCGCCTGGTCAGGCCAGAAGAGTACTTCTGTTTGTTCCTTTAGTATTCTATCATTGTTTTGATTTAATGTTTAAAATATATCATGTCTCACACAGTTAACCATATGCTTACCATTTGGCTTGGCAGATCCACTCCAGAGGTTTTACTATGAAAAATGAAAATTTATGTTCACACAAAAATCTGAAATTTTATGACAGCATTATTTATAATGGCCAAAAATTGGAGGTAGCCTAAATGGTCTTCATTGAGTAACTGGATAAATAAAGGGTGACATGTCATGTCCATATAATAGTATACTATGTAACATAAAAGGAACAAACTACTGATACACAAACTAACTTGGATAGATCTCAAAGACATTAGCGTACTGAGAGAAAGAGTCCAATCCTAGAAGGTCATAATCTGTATAATCCCATTTATATGGCATTCTGAAAAGACAAACTATAGTTATGAGAACAGAACAGTGGTTTCCTGGGATTTGGAATAAAGGAAGAATGGCATTCCAAAAGGATAATACTGTATAAGGGAAATGTTGCGGTGAAGAAACTCTTCTGTAACCTATTTGCCGTGATGATTACATGTATCAATATACATCATAACACGTGTATAACTGTACACCAAAAGAAATAAATCAATTTCATTTCATGAGAATTTTAAAAGTAACAACATTTTAATTTTTAAAAAGTCATAATGTTTCATAAGAGTCTATACCTGTAGACTCATGCTTGGAAGGGTATTCACCAAAATATTATTTGCATAGAAGATGTTCAGAATCAGAATGTATTTCTGTTCTTTTTTAAAAATAGCTATTTCCTTCTTTAAAATATTATGAAATAGGTTTATTTTTATTTAGAAATAGTCAAGTGCTTTTTTCTTTATTTAACTGATGTACTTTTTTATTATTAACTCTGATTAATGCAATGACTCAAAATCATTAATTATTATTTTAAACAGTATTTTTCTGGCAACATTAATACTATTTCTGTATGGTGAGTGTTGTGTTACTTCCTGCCAAACTTGGATACCAAGATGACAAGTAACATAGTGCTAAAAATATATAAAATTAATACTTTCGTGCCTAAGAGCCTCTCTTTCCTCATGAGATTGGTACCCCATTCTTAGTTTCATTCTGCAGTATAATTTGGCTCTTCAAAGAGCTCACTTTATTCCATTCAATTGCAAAGCTGGAATGGTTGATATGCCTGTAATAAATTTAGAAAATTAAGTTATTACCACAATGAAGTTTTCAAAACTTCGTCCATTCAAATATTTTAGCCATGCTTTTTATAACAGAGCAGATAGAATGACAGGTGCTTTCAATATTTCTCTTCCTTCTTTATACTTTAAAAGTGAGTATATGATATGATATCACAAATGCACATATACATGTGCATCTAAAAGGTGGACAAGTACATATCTTTGTAGCCATATTTTTGTTCAACATTTTAATTTCAGAGTATAGCTACCTTTTCTTATGTTAGAATCTTAGCAAAAAAATGGCTTATATAATTAATGGTTCCCTTTTATCCCAGGGTAGATTTCTTCCTTTGTTTTGCATGCAATATACCAAAAGTTTGTTGTTGTTGTTTTTTACTGAGATATTTAAAAGAAATCAAGTTTGCTGTTGTTTTTTTTTCACTGAGATATATTAAAAGGAATCCTTATAATGATCATGAAGCACATCCTCTCTAGAGGAACTATGTGCAATATGCAACTCAAGCTAAACAGGAGTAATAAAATGAGGTATTTAAGTGGATATGGCAAGTTGAATGAATTGTTATGTTCATTTTATGACAACATCTATTTCATGTTTTTATTTTATGTCAAAAGTTAAATTTTAACTAGAATAAAAAATTTTCTTTCTGAGTAAAATCAGTTCATTTAGAAGTTTTATGAATGAATCGAAGCTTTCAATCATCACTTTGTTCTATCAGATTTCCCTTTTTATGGGAAATTCTGTGCCTGATTCTTTTTCCTTTAAACATCATCAAAAAGAATAATAAAAAAAGGACAAACATCTCTTTTTGTTGAAAGAGTTTTTAAGGAGACACCGCAATAACCCTTTGTTTTCTTGTTTAGAAGTTACCTTTATAAAAAAGTTAGTTTTATACTGGAATCTACTATTAAAATTGTATGTTTAAGGTTCCTCTATGAATCATGGTCACGAACAGGATCATTGTGTATAACAGAGTCGAGAGATGCTTTCAACAACCATTCAAGAATAGATATTTGAATACTTACCTGGAAGGGGAGATACCATGAACACAAAGGTGGTTGTCCCAGGGCGAGGCTTATCCATTGCACTCCAGATGTGCTGACCCCTGTGATTTCCAATATGTGGGAAACTCGACTGCATAATTTATGGTAGTGGGGGACTACATTCACGTTCTCCACACATACACACACACACACACACACACACACACACACAAGAGTAGATATTTGCATGAGTTCAGGTTTAATTTCCCTTACTGTTGGGGGGGGGGTTGCCCCTCTTTCTTCTCAAAGCATTCTCCCGCACTTTCCCTTGGTTCTCCTGGCATTTGAGTTCTCCCTCTTACATACATTGTTCTCCTGCCCAGTCAACAGCCCATGAATCTAGAGGGTTCCTTGAGGCAATTCCACAATTCAATTCCAGTTGTTGGATACTCATGACAGCCCACAGCCTAAGGTAAAACAAAAGTGAGGGTTAATTGATCATAAGTAAGGCTGAGACCATCCAGAAAACCTGTCAGAGGCCAGGCCACTAAATTGATTGAATCCACAGTCTTTTTTTTTTTTTAATCTGCCCACCATTTTATGGCTTTTACCAATGAAATGAAATCAGAAAATATTTTATTAGCAGTGTACCATTTGTAGAAGGCATTAGAGTCTTTAGCAATCTTTTCCAATTAAATACTGCATGTGTGGGAGAAATACAGATATATTTCACTCATGTAATATTGTTGCCAAGCTCCTGAACATTTGAACATTAAAGGAATTCTTGAATGTGATGTTTAATTCTTTTAAAATCTGTCTTGAATCTTTTTTTAATTAGAAATTTAATTCAGCCTTAATAGGCAGGGGCGCAGTGGATAGAGCATTGGACTGGGACGTGGAGGACCCAGGTTCAAAGTTCCAAGGTCACCGGCTTGAGCGCAGGCTCATCTGGTTTGAACAAGGCTCACCAGCTTAAGCCCAAGGTTGCTGGCTTGAGCCCAAGGCTGCTGGCTTGAGCAAGGGGTCACTAGGTCTGCTGTAGCCCCCAGTCAAGGCACATATGAGAAAGCAATCAATGAACAACTAAGGTCCTGCAATGAAGAATTAATGTTTCTCATCTCTCTCCCTTCCTGTCTATCTGTCCCTATCTGTCCCTGTCTCTGTCTCTCTCTGTCTCTGTCACCAACATAAAGAAAGAAATTTAATTTAATGTGGTGACATTGGTCAATTAGAACACATAGGTTTCAGTTAAACATCCCTATTGTATTTGATTGTGTTGTGTAGCCATCCTCCAAAGTCAAATCTTTTTCTGTCACTGTATATTTGTCCCCTTTTACTGACCCCCTTCTTGCAGACCCCCTCCCCCAGGTAACCACTTGACTTTTGTCTATGTCCATGAGTCTCAGTTTTAAGCTGTGTGGAGCCAGAAAGAGGCTGCTTTATTTTGGAGTCATCAGCTGAGAGCTAAGGAAAGAATATTCTGGGAATTCAGCTCTGTCAAGACAGGGCCTTTAGAAAAAAATAAGAGCACTGATTTTGCCATAATAAGACTTTCAGCAATTGCTTTGCTTTCTGCTATTAACTCCTGTCATTCTTTCTTCTTTTTGATTCTGTACCATTCTCATTCTTGGCCTTCAGAAATTTCTGGTTCATATTATTAGACAGTAATATTTTATTGATCAGAATTTAACATGAATGATTTATTCTTTTTATATGTGCAAAGCAAAGACTGGGTAAGAAGAGATCTGGCTGGGTTTAAATATTTACTCTAGCACCAACTACTTGGTGATTCAATCAAGTAATCTGAACCTGAGGCATCCAAGCTCTGAAATACTTATATAATGTACTGTGAGAAATAAGTGATTCCATAGAGGGGAATTCTTATAGAAGTTATGTGTGCTCTACTAATATATCATATATATATATATAATACAACTGATGATAGATTGTTTCATTTGTATAACATTGAAAACAAGTAGACTCAATTTTTTCTCTAAGGGAGTTGAAGTTGCTTATCAAGAAATTGTCTATATCCATCACATGTCTTTGAACCTGAAAAGTAAAATGTTGCTTAAGTATATCTAGGATCATCCTGGTTTTCTGAATACAAGTGTTCTCTACGCTCTGACTTCTGCTAGCATGGTGACCTTCAGAGATTATTGGGAGGCACTGTAATGTGGTAGTTAAGATCATACATTTGGGAACTAGTTCTGGATTCAGATTTTGGGTCTGCTATTTTCTAGTTTGTAATCTTGGGCTGTTTATTTAATTCTTCTGAGCTTCAATAATTCTTCTTTTATATAATGGAACAACACTAGTACTAACATCAAGAGTTGTGAAGAAAATACCCTTATCCATAGGCGATACCTTCCAAGACACTCAGTGGATTCCTGAAACTGTATATAGTGCCAAACTTTATATATCCTGTTTATCCCTACATATACATACACCTTACAGCTCCTCTATGATGTATCTAAATTGCTAGGAACTCAGAACAGTGTTCAATTTAAAACTTATGAATTGTTTATTTCTAGAATTTTCTATTTAATGTTTTCAGACTGTGGTTGACCACTGATAACTGAAACTGCAGAAAATGAAACTGTGGACAAGGGAGGACTAATGTAATCTACCTCAAGGGCCAACCAACACTTTCTGTAACAAACCAGGGAGCAAATCTTTTAGGCTTTAAAGACCACATCCTGTAGTGTCTTTCACAACTACTCAACTCTGACTTTGTGGTGCAAAAGAAAAAGCAGTCTTAGACATTATGTAAATGAATGGGCATGGCTCAATAAAACTTTATTTACAAAAACAGGCAACAAGCTGGATTTAGCTCCCTGACCTAGATTGCTAAACCACCACTCTACATTAATGCTTGGCATAGTTCTAAACATTAATTTTAATTAACATAACTTAAAACTATATTAATTCAGCAACATAAATCTAAACATATTCCATATTCCAGAATCTGTTACAGCCTAGTAATATTCTATTGTGTAAATGTACCACAGCTTTTTAATCTACTCATCCACTGATGGACACTTGGGCTATTTCTAGATCTTGGCTACAGTGAACACAGAGGTGCATATATTCTTTTGTATAAGTGTTTTGGGTTTCTTTAGATATATTTCCAGAAGTTAAATTGCTGGATCGTAAGACAGTTCCTTTTTTAATTTGTTTTAGTAACTCCATACTGCTTTCCACAGTGGCTGCACCAGTCTGCATTCCCACCAACATAGTACAATGTATAGATGATGTATTATAGAATTGTATATCTGAAACCTATATAATTTTATTAACCAATATCACCCCAATAAATTCAATAAAAATAAAATAAAATTGAGATGATAATACCAAAAAAATATATGTTACAGTCAATCATTTGGGGCTATATTTTATTATTTCAAGAACTAAAATCAGTAGATCATGAATTAAAATATCACATTTGAAGATTTGTGTTTGTGAGGGCTTCTGCAGTAGCATCTGCTGCCCTGATGAAAAATAATAGTTATTAAACATTTTACAGGGGTTTTAAATCAAGTAACTAGACCAGGATGATAGAATATTGAAAGAAAAGTAAATTTGATAAAATTTTCTGTAAAGTGAAGCCACATATTTATTCATTCTTCAAAGTATTTATGCTTTGACTGTCATTTCCTTCCTAAATGTTGTTAAACATAAACACCTAGTGGAAACCTAATGTACTGAACTTGTAACATTGCATTCCTGTTCCTTGTCTTATTGATATAATGAACCTGATTATATTCCTTGTTTTATAACGTTCATCCTATTAGGATAGGGAAATTCATTGGCTACGGAGCACAGCCTTATGTTCATGTTCTTATCATTAGCACTGTTTTAGCTATGGAGCTGTAGGCATTTTAAGCCTAAATTTTGCTTTCAGGACTTTGCAATTCTGTCATAAAAATTAGCTTCAGGGAGAAATTTGCAATATGAAGTCCAGACCCAAGAGAAAAACATTGTGACATTTTTAACAGGGAGAAGGAAATACATTGGCCACTATAAAAAGCATAAATATCATAGTAGTAGACTTGCTCTGAATCTTTTTCTGTCTTGGCATAATTTAAGAGTGCATTTGTACTCTGCCTCCTCCATTTTCCATGTATCCAAAGAGCAATCCTGTGGACTTTCAGTAGACAATTTTACAACAAATTCCCTTAAGGCTACTGTTCTATTTAAGACTGGACCAAAGCAGCTTTTTGAGTACCATTTGTCAATGGGGAAGAAATTTTAGCTTCTTACTATACCCTTTTATGAATTCAAATTTCAAATCAAACTTCTGCCATAATATGGCAACACAGGATATAACCTGCATCAAACTTCAAGTTGTATACTTGTATGCTTGAACTTTAGAACTGTTTTGTTTTGTTTCGTTTTAGATGCAAGATTGAATTAAGGAATGAAAATTAACATTTTCTCTTTTTGTGTGTGTGTGTGTGTGTGTGAGAGAGAGAGAGAGACAGAGAGACAGAGAGGGAGAGAAAGAGAGGGACAGACACGCAGGAAGGGAGAGAGATGAGAAGCATCAACTCATAGTTGAGGCGCCTTAGTTGTTCATTGATTGTTTAATTAACATTTTCTAATTAAATACTGCATTGTAGACACAATCATGTTATACTCTGCAACATTGATAAGATGACTCTATCTTTATTTAAATAAACAAGGTAGATTATAGAATGATAACCATCCTTTTTCTTTCTCAATCATCACCCTGTTTTTCAGAAACATTTTTAGCCACTTATCTAATTGCAGGAATTTGGTAGAAACACATTTCTCAGAAACAGTTAAGGATATTAAAAATAATGCCTGATCTCATGATGAAGAGTAGTGTTGTACCCATTTAGTATATAATTCAAGATTATTCTATTCATTAGAGACAAAGCCTATTTTTCACTCCCTTCAAGCTTATTTTCTATACAAAATATATGATGTATAACATGTATCAGGTAACTCATATTTGTGATTTTCTGTGCCTTCCATGTTGTCCACTTTAATAGCTCTTGCACCATTCTCATCTCACATGGCCTGAGTGTAACACTCACACTCATTCTCTGTGATACACCTTTTTCCCTGGCTTTCATGATACCTGAACCTCTGGGTTTCTCTCTCACCTCTCTGGACAGTCACTTTTTTGATGATTACTTTTGCCCCCCCTGAGGCCCTAATATTGCAAAGCCCCAGGACTTCTCTACTCTCATTCTGTGGATGATCTATATGCCAGTGATTCCTAAGTGTATAAACCTAGTCCTGATAATTCTCCACAGTTGCATATCTGACCACCTACCCATCTCCACTAGAACAGACACCTCAAACTCCACATTTGCAAAACTGAGCTTCTGGTCTTTCCATACAGGCCAGTACCCACGGTCTCTGATATCTCAGAGACAGTAACTCCAGTCCTCGACTGCTCAGGTCAAATGTTGAAATCATCCTTGACCTTTTGTTTTCTCACTCTTCACATCCAACCTAGCAGAGTATTCTGATGGCTCTAACTTGAATATTTTCCAGAATCTGACCACTTCTCACTTCCTCAAATGTTATTACCCTGGTATGAAGCACTTCTCATTATCCATCTGTTCAAAAGCTCCTGGTTTCACATTGTATGCAACAGTCCTTGCAATGGCCTACAAGGCCCTACCCAGGTAAACACTCCATCCACTGTATGACCACATCTCTGCCTCTCTCTGACGTCCTTTTTTTTTCGTTTTTTTCTGTGAGTAAGGATTTACAAATTTATATAGTGTTTGCTTTAAAAAAAACCAAGGGAAAAAGGCAACTTATAAATGTAGACTTACTAGGATAAAAAGAAGCATGTCTGCCCACCAGCTCACAGAAAGCAGGATGATGCACAGTGCTTCCTGTAGACTCTGGGGGACCTGGAGGGTCACTGGTGTTCCTAACAGGACAACAATAACACTGGGCACCTCCACCACCACCCTCGGTCTCCTTGCTGTTCTTCTAACATGCCCGGCACTCTCCCTTCCTAGGACTTTGTACTCACTGCTCCTCTGCCTGTGTTGCTCCTCCATGACATATCCACATGGCTGACTCCCTTACCTCTTCCAAGCTTTTTCTCAAATGTCATCCATTCAGTGCATCCCATCTTGACCCCCTATTTAAAATGGCAAACTCATCCTACTGCCAGCATTCCTGGGTAATACTTTTCTTCTTTATCCTATATATCTGGTCACTTTTGACAAAATATATCATTTTTGCCCATTCCTTATCATCCTACACTAGGGTATAAGTCCCATAGGGGCTGAGAGTTTTGCTTTGTTGATTTAAATATCCCAAGAACCAAGAGTTGTACCTGGCACCTAGATTAACTCTATGAATCACTAAAATGTTAAAGTGTACAAAATCGTTTAAAACATTGCAACATATAATAATAAAAATTTAAGCATCCACAATAGATAGTTCAATGCCAAATGATTTGTTATACGATTTTTATTTAGGGGGGATGATCTTTTACAAGTAATATTTATTCTATACTATTTTTATGAATTCTTAAAAGATTTATTTTTGTATAAAGACAGCTGAGGCATTCTATATTAAGCAATTTTAAAAGAAATAATAGTTCCATTGTCATAGAGTTCTAAATAAAAATTTGCACATGGAAAATTAAACATGTAAAGCAATTGTATCCTTATGATTTAGTTAATAGAACATCCAAAGGAGATAAACTCAATTGTAGCTTTTACTAAGTGACTCCTGACAAGAGCCTTTTTATACAATGAAAGAAAAAGCAAGAACTTTGGAAGATTTTTCTCCAAATTTTTGAATGTTGTTATTTCTTCCTAAAGCACCATAATTTATTTAGTTATGCATGCTAACTGGAAGCAAGCAATCAGCAAACCTTCTAATCTCTGGCTTACAGAGCCTCCTACTCTGTGGGTGTGTTCTGCCCCATGGTCTTTCTGCTTTCTCTATTCCAGAGGTTTTGATCATATAAAATTTCCCTTAATGAAGATGATTAGAGTGTGAAACTCACTAATAACTTTGGGAAGAAAAAAAAAAGATTTCTTTTGGTATTGAATTCTTACCAAGTTAGGTAAAAATATTACTGATAGTCAGAATTTCATATTAAATTATTGAAAATATTTATATATATATATATTTTTTTACAGAAGCAGAGAGAGAGTCAGAGAGAGGAACAGACAGACAGGAATGGAGAGAGATGAGAAGCATCAATTCTTCATTTCAGCTCCTTAGTTAGTTGTTCATTGATCGCTTTCTTATATATGCCTTGACCAGGGGGCTACAGCAGAGTGAGTGACCCTTTGCTCAAACCAGCACTCAAGCCAGTGACCTTTGGGCTCAAGCCAGTGACCATGGGGTCATGTCTATAATCCCACGTTCAAACCAGTGACCCCGCACTCAAACTGGTGAGCCTGCGCTCAAGCCAGATGAGCTCATGCTCAAGCTGGCAACCTCGGGGTTTTGAATCTGGCTCTTCTGTGTCCCAGTCTGATGCTCTACCCACTGCACTACCTCCTGGTCAGGCTAAATTATTGAGAATCTTTAAGAATGATAATTGTTACCCAAAGTAATATATAAATTTAATGCAATTCCCATCAAAATTCCAATGACATTTTTTAAAGAAATGGATCAAAAAATCATCAGATTTATATGGAATTATAAAAAACCCTGAATAGCCAAAGCAATCCTAAAGAAAAAGAATGAAGCTGGGGGCATTACAATACCTGACTTCAAACTATATTATAGGGCCACGACAATCAAAACAGCATGGTATTGGCAGAAAAATAGACACTCAGACCAATGGAACAGAATAGAAAGTCCAGAAATAAAACCACATATATATATATAGTCAAATAATTTTTGATAAAGGGGCCAACAACACACAATGGAGAAAAGAAAGCCTCTTCAATAAATAGTGCTGGGAAAACTGGAAAGCCACATGCAAAAGAATGAAACTGGACTACAGTTTGTCCCCCTGTATTAAAATTAACTCAAAATGGATTAAAGATCTAAACATAAGACCTGAAACAATAAAGTACATAGAAGAAGACATAGGTACTAAACTCATGGACCTGGGTTTTAAAGAGCATTTTATGAATTTGACTCCAAAGGCAAGAGAAGTGAAGGCAAAAATTAATGAATGGGACTACATCAGACTAAGAAGTTTTTGCTCAGCAAGAGAAACTGATAACAAAATAAACAGACAGCCAACTAAATGGGAAATGATATTTTCAAACAACTGCTTAGATAAGGGCCTAATATCCAAAATATACAAAGAACTCATAAAACTCAACAACAAACAAACAAACAATCCAATAAAAAAATGGGAAGAGGACATGAACAGAAACTTCTCTCAGGAAGAAATACAAATGGCCAACATATATATGAAAAGATGCTCATCTTCTTTAGTTATTAGAGAAATGCAAATCAAAACTGCAATTAGATACCACCTCACACCTGTTAGATTAGCTATTATTAACAAGACAGGTAATAGCAAATGTTGGAGAGGCTGTGGAGAAAAAGGAACCCTCATACACTGTTGGTGGGAATGTAAAGTAGTACAACCATTATGGAAGAAAGTATGGTGGTTCCTCAAAAAACTGAAAATAGAACTACCTTATGACCTGGCAATCCCTCTACTGGGTTTATACCCCCAAAACTCAGAAACGTTGATACGTAAAGACACATGCAGCCCCATGTTCATTGCAGCATTGTTCACAATGGCCAGGACATGGAAACAACCAAAAAGCCCATCAATAGATGACTGGATAAAGAAGATGTGGCACATATACACTATGGAATACTACTAAGCCATAAGAAATGATGACATCGGATCATTACAGCAAAATGGTGGGATCTTGATAACATTATACGAAGTGAAACAAGTAAATCAGAAAAAAACCAGGAACTGCATTATTCCATATGTAGGTAGGACATAAAAGTGAGACTAAGAGACATTGATAAGTGTTTGGTGGTTACGGGGGGAGTGGGGAGAGGGAGAGGGCAAGGGGAGGGGGAGGGGCACAAAGAAAACTAGATAGAAGGTGACAGAGAAAAATCTGACTTTGGGTGATGGGTATGCAACATAATTGAACGACAAGATAACCTGGACATGTTTTCTTTGAATATATGTATCCTGATTTATTGATGTCACCCCATTAAAAAAATAAAATTATAAAAAAATAAAGAAAGAAAGAATGATAATTGTGGAGTCACTGCTAATAACACTAGACTATGTTAAATGTTAAAAATATTAAATAAATCTAGATGACAACTTCTGACTCAAACAACTATAATCATTTTCATTAGTTACCATTTCCAGAATACAATTTAGATAAAAATAAAACAAGAGTTAGCTATAACATGGAGTAGACCTCATAAGAATTAGAAACCAGGCCCTGGCCGGTTGGCTCAGTGGTAGAGCGTTGGCCTAGCGTGCGGAGGACCCGGGTTCGATTCCCGGCCAGGGCACACAGGAGAGGCGCCCATTTGCTTCTCCACCCCTCCGCCGCGCTTTCCTCTCTGTCTCTCTCGTCCCCTCCCGCAGCCAAGGCTCCATTGGAGTAAAGATGGCCCGGGCGCTGGGGATGGCTCTGTGGCCTCTGCCCCAGGCGCTAGAGTGGCTCTGGTCGCAACATGGCGACGCCCAGGATGGGCAGAGCATCGCCCCCTGGTGGGCAGAGCGTCGCCCCTGGTGGGCGTGCCGGGTGGATCCCGGTCGGGTGCATGCGGGAGTCTGTCTGACTGTCTCTCCCTGTTTCCAGCTTCAGAAAAATGAAAGAAAAAAAAAAAAAAGAATTAGAAACCAGAGTTAAGTTGAAAATTACAGTTTGTGATGTAATTGTGTTGCAGAAGCCTTATCATTAAAAATATAAACTGTGAAATAAAATTTGTATGAAGTCTTTATTGAAATCTCATTTTTATGTACTTACTGTTTTGATGATTTACATTTCTCATTTTATATCTTTAGTTGAGTGTGCCTTAAGCAAAATTATAAAAGCATGTTTCTCATTAGAATACTTGGAATTCTCTTATATAACTGATCCCAATTAATGATTAAGAATTTCCTTTCTGCAATGAATATTTCTGCTATCCCATAATCTATATTTTACTTGTATATTAAAAATGCTTCTAAGCCCTGGCCAGTTGGCTCAGTCATAGAGCGTCAGCCCAGCATGTGGAAGTCCCAGGTTCAATTCCCTGTTAGAGCACACAGGAGAAGCGAACATCTGCTTCTTCACTCCTCCCCCCTCTCATTTCTCTCTCTCTCTCTCTCTGTCTCTCTCTCTCTCTCTCTCTCTCTCTCTCTTGCTCTCTCTCTCTCTCTCTCTCTCTCTCTTCCTCTTCTCTTTCCCTCCTGCAGCTCCTCCTCTCCTGCAGCCTTGGCTCATTAGAGCCAGTTGGCCTCGGGTACTGAGGACTGTCTCCATGGCCTCTGCCTCAAGCATTATAAAATGGCTCCAATTGCAAAGGAGCAAGGGCCTCAGATGGGCAGAGCATCGTTTCCTAGTGGGCTTTCCAGGTGGACCCCAGTTGGGGCACATGCAGGAGTCTGTCTCTGCCTCTCCTCCTCTCACTAAAAAAAATAAAAATAAAAAAGTGCTCCAGCACTAATTCTTTAGCTATTAAAATAGTCTAATCAGGCCTTGCAAGTCCCACTCATAAAAACATAAAAAATTATTAAAGTAAAATCACTACAGATTACCTTCTCAAATTTTAAGAACAGAAAAATTGTAACTTTTTGGCAAAATATGTTTTTAATATCATTCAACTGTTTTTGCTTAAAGCATTAATGTTATAAAAATTGTATTTTGAACTATTTGCATAATAACTTAATGCTGAAGATAACATATAGCTGTGTTTCTTCAAATTTCCACACAAGCATACCTAACAGTGAAGTCAATTTGGGCTTTTTTTGTGTGTGTGAGAGGAGGAAAACTAGTAAGGTAGACTCCAGCATGCACCCTCACCCAGATCCATCAGGCAAACCCCATCTAGGCCAATGCTCAAGTACTGAGCTATTTTTAATGCCTGAGACTGATACGTGCCAATGAAGCTATCTTCAGCACCCAGGGCCATGCTTGAACCAATCAAGCCACTGGCTGTGGGAGGGGAAGAGGGAGAGAAGAGGGAGAGGAAGGAGGAAAAAGCAGGTGGTGCTTCTCCTGTGTGCTCTGACCTGGAATCAAACCCAGGACATTCATACACCAGGCCAATGCTCTATTCACTGAGCCACCGACCAGGGCCAAAGCTATTTTTTTTAAAATAATCTACCTTGGAAGTTTATTCTTGTTCTGTTAATAAGATCCAATTTAAACCTCTTGATTTAAAAAAAATTGAGCTGACACACATTTCAGTACTTCTCTAATGAGGTGTTGGAATATTTTGATTCAACAGAGTTATATAACTATGAGTATAATAAAAGCAAAATATTTTTTTGTTTTTCAATTGTGTTGCACTCAGTCAGAAAATTTCTGAACAAAGATACCAAAAGTAATGCCTATAGGTGGGAAAGAACAAAATTTTCAGACTATTGGTAGATATTTAAATATGTTCATCCTCTTTTAAGGGGTCAAGTCACCTGTGTCCAGTGATGGATTTAAAGGATCTCTAATACACTGATCAATTTTCTTCATTGCCTCAGGGAAGAATAAAAGAAAAAAAATGACAGCTGAAGTTCTATATTTATAATTAAATATGTGATTTTTAACTTGTCAATCAACTGAGAATCCCAAACAACTTATAATCCCCATGAACTTTTCACCTAAAATTCAATATTTATTTTCACTGTAGTCATTTTATGATGCGTAATAAAAATATGTATAGCTTCACCTTACGATTATCAACAAGAGGACTCAATTTGGGGGAAAATTCTTATTATTCTTATCTGGGTTTCCACTCTTTCTTACTGTATTAGTTTAGATAATGATAACTGTTCTAATACAGAAAATATTATAAATCTCAAGAGCTTAATATAATAAAAGTTTATTTTTGGGATGACATGAAATAAAGCCCATCAGTGGCAGAGATTATTATTGATGGATCGCTCTATCCTATGCAGTCATTTAGGGGCCCAGGAACATAGAGAATCTGTCCCATTCAACAAATGGCTTCCAAATTCACCCTCGTGTTGAAATCTAGGTTGGAAATCAAAGAAATGAGTGAGTTTTTATGGAAGAGGAATAAATAGGTCAGGCTTGGAAGTTTAATTGATCACTTCTGCCTCACTTTTACTGGTCATAATTCAGTCATATGGCTGCATTTAACTGCAAGGAAGGCTGATAATATTATTTGGCCATCTGCCTAGAAGGAAAGGAATACAGATTGGGTGAATGATTGTTTGTTTGTTCATCATGAAAACAATTAACAATTCTTTATGGAGTTTGAAAATTCTGCCCTGCAGAATTTTTATTGTTCATACAAGTGAACAATAAACAGGTTTTTAAGGTCACTTACCATTTTGATACCAGTCTGTTTAAAGAATAAGAATTTCAACCCCTGTTGTTTACAAAATTTATGGCTTTTACCACTGTGTTGAGCTCCCGGAAGAAAAAAATTTTTTCAAAAGATGAACTCTTTGAGATGGAGTCCTTTGTGAGTGATGCAGCAACTGGGGAATTTGGGGTGAAAAGTAGCCCCAACAGAGATTTCTGTACTTCAGCTATCTTTTGTTACATGACCCCTTTTATGTAAATATCCATCTGGTTACTTTCCCATTAATTTTATACTCACTTAAAAGTGTACAGGTTGTTAAAAAATTTCAGCAAGTGTTTTCCACCAAACACTTCTTCACAGGTCTTCACAAAGATTGTCATTCTAAATATTGAGAATCAAAAACTGATAAAACACCAAATTATCTAGAGGTATAGTACTCCCTTCTCGTAAGCTTTAGTAAAACTATAAGATACATAATAGATGTAACTTCAGCCTAGCAACCAGTTGTTCTGCAATGTTTTTGTGCACTTCAAAAGATGTCCGTTGTTAGTGTTGGGAAATAAAGGTGTACGTTTTCTTGTTTCTCAGCTTGGCTCCTTCCTTTTGGCTCAAACCAGATTTTAGCATCTTTACAATACAAGTATTCAACCAATTTTCCTCTTACTAAAAATTCACTCTCCAAAGTTTTCTTTGAAATTGTGAAAAAAAACTAATTTTTTTCTAAAAGTATATGATTAATTTTAAAAAAACCAGTGAACTGCTATAGTTTCATGGAGAATAGCTTCATGTTTTTATTATGTGCCAGACACTAAAATATAGGCTCATTTATATCACTAGATTAAAAATCACATTTAAAATAAGAAACTAAGTACAGCCTATAGAAGTTTAGATTCACTGCTCTTTATTACTGGTTGGACTAGTTTGAGCATGAAGCTTCATGAATCTCACAGCCTTTCTTCATTTCAGATTGTTCTTTCTCATTAATCTAGCACATTTTCACCAGTTTCATATTTACATATTAAACTTTCTATTATTATCCATGACCCATTTTGATATATGTTATAGTTTTGTGTAAAGATATTTATCTATTCAGCTCCTTTTGTATAAGTAGGTACAAAAAGAAACTTTAAAATGTTCATGAGTATGCATTGGTGAAATAAGCTGTGATCTACATATCACAATACTCTGTGGCTATTGGAATAACAAAATAGAGCTACTTGTACTGATATTATCTAATTTGTATTTTGTAAAGGATATATGTATATGTGTTCATATATTATATGTATGTATACCATACATGTGTGTGCATATGCGAATGTTTGTATGTGTATACATTAATATATGCATATGCTTATATATGCCTAATATTAACATATGCATATGTTTGTATATGCATAATATTAGAAGAGAAACATACAGAAGAAAGTGTTTCTATATTTAACTCTAGAGGAGTAAAGCCAAAGCATGTAATGTGTATAGGAGTTTTTTTGTCTTCATCTCATACCTTTATTAACTGAGAGGTTTTTTGTTTTGCTATGACCATCTGACTTGGCATGTCATTTAGTCCATATATGTATATGTATATTCCTATATAGACATACATATGATATATACAGGATTGGTCAAAAGGAGGTTTGCAGTTGTTTGTATGGAAAATAATACAATAATTAATAAATAACTCAAGAATAAAATCAGTGTTTTTCATACTCATAACTGCGTTTGTGACTCACAACTACTTTTGCCTTACCCTGAATATATATACATATCTAGCATCCATACACAACCTGTCGTTAAAGTACCATCACTAAAGAAGTTTTAATATAACTAAGAAATAAGAACATTAAAAATGAATGAAAACTTCAAGATCCAAAAAAGTTTGATGTGTTTAAATTCTGTTTTTATTTATATTCTTCCACTGTCTATTCCACTTGTTAGCTCAGTTCATTCACACCTGAGTTAAGGGCAGGCATGTCTGGGATCACAGCCGGGAAACTTGGAGCTTGGAACTGGGAATGAGGCCATCCCTTTAAACCAGCCAGCATCCTTGGAAACTAAATACCAGAAAATAGCAAAGGTTGCAAGATGTAATCCCAGCCCACTCCCCCTCCTTTCTAATTACTCACTGTTTCTTCACCGCTTGCAACCAGTCTGCAGTGATTGGGGTATGAAGAGTAAAGAACTTTTGGAATAAAGGCAATGCTAACCAAAAACCCAATTGTAACTAAAATGAGATAAAACTTCCTACTACTTGCATCAAATTCATTCTGCCCTGAGAAGATGATGATTTGATCTTAATTATACTAACAGCATTTTAATAGCCTCCAGAGAAAATGCCTCTTTTCCGAAATGCAGATCACTAAATTGTACTGTACTATTTAGCAACTCCTACCACTGAGAATTCAAAGCTTATTTGAAATCTTGGTTTTAGCCAGCCTAGGATTTCAAGCCATACCTCATAAATTCTGCCCAACCTTTAGCCCAGGACACAATATTTAGAAACAACTATCTTCAAAGCCAATGTGAATCCTCTGATCCACTCAAATAGCCTAGGTTCTGGCTGGGGTCGGGCGTTGCACTCTGAAGTGTCCCAGATTTGTTTCTTTCTCTCACAGCAGAAAAAACAAACAAACAAACAAACAAAACAGAGGTTCCCAAACCTGCTATGCACCTGAGTTATCAGGAAAACTTATAAACTTATTAAATGAATAGATTCTTGGTTTCTGACCTACACACAGCCAGGTTTGAAATCCCTGCCCTCAGTGTACAGGCGCACCACCAGCCTCATTACCAACTTCTTCCACACAAAGGGGTCCCTACACTCCGTTGTGTGTAACCGTTTGTTTGTTTTTCTAATATATACGCTGCCTTCTATTTTTTCCTTTAACTCCCAATTTCTTTTTTATGAACTACAGTATTTAAACCAACTCATTAAGAACTGTATGAAAGATGCCAACACCAATATAATAACCGTAACACCTTTGCTTTAGGCCAGATTTCCTTCTGTTCTTCTGCCCCCTTAAGAGGGCCGATGCTTCCAGAATTTTGATTCAGAATGAGTGTCCTGCTTTCCCAAATGTTCAAAATCAGGGACTGAGGTGTAGTCACTATCAGTATCCACTGAGAGGTTCTTAGTCCAAGGTGGGAAACATAGCTTTTGGGCTCAGACTCCTCACGAGCTGTGAGGCTCAGGACACTCTTGGCCTCCTCTAACAGATCACATTCGGAAGACTTGTTGATGACACTATTGATGAACATTGTTATATTCATGTAGGTTTTACAAAAGGGACATGTGTTCACTAGGAACTACCTAAAAGATTATTATTGTTTTTAAGGATAAAAGGAAAAAAACTCATGGACAAGGGCAATAGTGTGGAGGTTGCTGGAGGTGGAGTAGGTAAAGGAGGTTATAGGAAGGATAAATGGTGATGGACAAAGTTTTGATTGAGGGAGATAAACACACAGTACAATGTACAGAGATATGTTGTAGAATTGGGCACCTGAACTTGTATAATTATGTTAAACAGTGTCACCCCAATAAAATTTCATTTAAAAAATAATAAATAAATAAATAAATATTATTTTGCACAAAAGACTAGAGTAAAATAGCCTTCCCTTAAAGGATTTGAGTCTGATGGTTTGATTTATAGCTGGATTTGCAACACATGAAAACTTTCCTTAAGTTACCTTAGAGTTTACTTAGGAGGATATGACCATTTTAAAGTACAAAGCAGATGAGTAGAATACCAATGTACTTTATCTTAAAAGACTTTAGCCTGTAGTCAAGGAAGATTTGAGAAATTTTTCATTAATTATGGGTGACTTTTAATAACATTTCAAAAAGTTTATTTTTTAAAACAATTTCACACATACCCCATACTGTTACAGATTTGAAACATAATGTAGGAAATGTCCATAAGGTAACATTATGAAATGTCCATAAGGTAATATTATGAATTTTTTTTACTGATAGGCATAGTTGCTCATAGGTTCTAAAAGTGTTAAATATAATATTGTGGCTTTATTTACATATTGTGTTGTCTTTTCTCACTCAGGTGTAGTTTAATATAACTGCCCAGATTTACCTGCCTTGGATTCTCACTTAAGTATACAGTACTTTTTTGGTATTGAGAATAATATGTGGCCCTGGCCAGTTGGCTCAGTGGTAGAGTGTCAGCCCACTGTGTTGATGCCTCAGGTTGGATTACCGGTCAGGGAACACAGGAGAAGTGCCCATCTTTTTCTCCACTTCTCCCCCTTTCACCTCTCTCTCTCTCTCCCCCCCCCCTCTCTCTCTCTCTCTTTCTCTCCCTCTCTCTTTCTTCCTCTTCCTCTTCTTCTCCTTCTCCTTCTCCTTCTTCTTCTCCTTCTCCTTCTCCTTCTCCTTCTCCTTCTCCTTCTTCTTTTTCCTCTCTCCTGCAACTATGGCTCGACTGCAGCAACTTGGCCCCAGTCACTGAGGATGGCTCCATGGCTTCCCACCTTGGGCAATAAGAAGAGCTCCATTGCTCACCAAGCAACGCCCCAAATGAGCAGAGCATTTCCCCTTAGTGGGTGTGCCAGATGGATCTACTTGGGGTGCATGTGGGAGTATATCTCTCTGCTGCCCCTCCTCTCACTGAATAAAAAAAGAGAGAGAAATAGAAAGAGAATAATATGTTACTATAAGTGGTTCCTCAGAAGAGGATAACATTTCATAGTTTTCTGGCCTTGAAGGTTTTTTGTTACCTGTTTATTGTGTTTCCTTATTTGTTTATGGATAAGTATAAAGTGAATTCTCACAGGAGAAGGAAAAATAAATTGTGCTTCTTTATGAATTAATCTGTGAAACTTTTACACTTTCACTATTTTTTTTGTCCCAGGAGTCCTTGGAACTAAAATAAGGGATGTTCAGTTCATAAATTTGTATTTAAATGCAACTCTTGCTCACAAATAAGTTTATAATCTGGTAAAGAAGCAAAACATAAAATTTAGTTATAATGAATTTGAAGAAGCGGACTGAATTTAGATGGTATGTGGAGGATATAGCAAGGGCTTAAACAGCCACTTGGGCACATAACAGAGAAAATGGTGGAAATAATTGACAAAGGCTTTCTGGGTGGACTGGATTGAGTCTTAAGCTCTAAAAGACAGCATTGGAATGGTAGGTAAGATAGCAACTTGAAGTGAGACCGGAGATGCGAAAAACTTGAGCACAAAGGATGGCAAGAGAGGGTGTGTCTCAAAATGAAATTCATCAGAACAGGGCAAAGCGGTGAAGAATCTTCACTTCAGTGGACAGTGCTTGTTCTTTCATTCTTTGGATAGGCTAACCTTGAGTTCAACCATGCTTTTAGAGACTAATACAGAATGATGGGAAATAAGACAATTTATTAAATGAAAAAGCCTGGAAAGATTGGGTGTGTGAAGATAACAATGTGTGAAAATTAAGTATGAGGACTTTTGTTTGCAAAAGGCCAGTTCTGTTTTATTGAAAGATACTTTACAGCTTGTAACCTAATAGCCACTTTATTTGTTAGATCTATATATCATTTTTGCTAGTACTAACACCCACTATTTATTGAGCTACTGCTCACTCTCTTTTCTAATGTACAATATGCTAAGTGCTTTATATAACTTGTTCATACATTTAATCCTCATAAGAAACCTAAGATTTAAACATTTTTACATACCTAATTCCTAGTCTTACAAATGAGAAAATTAAAATATTACAGAAGTTAAATGACATAAATTGCTTAAGGATAAAGAGAGAATAAATGATAGAGTCCTATTCAGACATAGATTCAGGTGACACAGGGGTCTCGATTTCAACCACATTTATGTTTCAGGATAGGGATTACAATTGATGACTGGAGCACCAAAATCAGCCTGGAGTCCTTCTTTGTTCAACCTACATGACACATTTTTTGAGAATCTGAATGTGTACTTTCATAGAGGTGACTGTTAACTAAAGTCAATATGCGTCATTGACTTAAACCATCTTGATATTTAATTAAGATTTTAGCCTCATTTAATGTTATAGGTTGAAGATTCGCCCTACTCTATCTAAACTATATATATATATATATATATATATACTCTTAGTATATATAATACAATATATTTATATTAACACAACACATATTTTAAAAATACAAAGAGAAAACATTTGGGGAAATATTACAACATTCTTAAAATACCCAATAACATTGGTTTTGCAATCTTAAAATGACAAAATTCCAAAGATTCCTTCTTTCTCTTCCAGTTTCACATCTTGCTTTCCATGAATAGACACAGCCAAAGGGATTCCCTTCTGTAATCCCCATCCATATGTCTCTGCCAACCAATTAATTGCTCATTAATGCATCAACCTAGGTGTTAATTTGTTGACAGACAGATGCATTTAAAAAAGAAGTTGTAGATACTGTCCCAATGTCCCTAACCTACTCTGGAACATAAGGAAAACCATAATCACAGTGAATTAAATGTCAAATTTCTTGTTTCAAACATGTATTTCCAGCTACTGTGATAACTTTTCATTGTTTTTCTATTGAGACTATGTTTTGATTTTATTTTATATTATTCTCCATTATGGAACTGCATTTTCTTTTCAAAATAAGTACATTTTGAGGGATGTGGCTAGTATTTTTTAAATTTCTTTTTTATCTTCGCCACAAGCTGGTATACCAGTTACTATTCAGATGTCTGTAAAATTATTTTATTTTCCTAAAAATCTATAACAAATCTGTTAACTGGAGAAAGAATTCTTGAAAATTCAGATGGTATGTACAGTAATTTTAACACAGCAATTTTTCACATTTTTAGCGCATTAAAACTATTTTAAAATTGTTTTATTAAATTCACTCTAAACATTATAATAAAACCTCACAAATATCTTAATACTTTAAAAATACCTTGTTTTATTTAAACTTTTTTCAATTTTATTACAGAGCAGGCAGTTAGGTGAGAAGATCATGAGCATGCTGGATCTCAACTAAGATACCTAACCCATGTCAGTTTCTGTTGCCTCTGACCTTAGCAACAAGAACGAGCAAGATCTCTAATTATACAAATAATTCACATATCTCTAGCCTGGTAGTTAGATTCACTGATGGAAGATCAAGGAGGAATGAGCCATTTCAGGCCCAACTGCTACTTCATGTCAACAGAGTAAAGTAGCACATCATATTGGAAACAATGTGTGTACACACACACACACACACAAACAGAAATGACTGCTGCCTCCTTTCCATTCTCCTATTAATGTGAATCTCTCTTGTAGCCTACTCTAATTAGATACATACAAGAAAATGGAATTCAGGGAATTTCAGTTTTGTCTAGTCAAGTCATTACCTTACAAAGCTATTACAATGTGCATTCTCAAAGATGACGAGCTTTGTTGGGTGCTAGAGTAAGGGGTCTGGGTAACCACTGCTTTATGAAAGTACTGGCTCTTGGAAAATAAATGAAGGAACTAATGTAGAAATCGGAGTATGGAACCATAGATCAACTTATATGTTTTCACAATAGTTCCAAAAATATTGCTCACATGTGTGTATTCAAATTAAATAAACAAAGGGATTAAGAAATAATGAATTTACTCATTTTTCCTCTCTACTATCTCCCACCTCAAACAGCCATTCTTAATATTGAAAAGAAATCTCCACTTTCCACTTTTTGGGGGGCAATACTTTTCTAAGATGAATTGTCTTGGTTATTACAATGAAAAGAGAAAACTCTCTGAAAATTTTAAGGGAGGAGTGAAAACAATGGAAGTAGCAGTGTTGGCTTGACTACAGGAGAGAGCACAAATACATTTCACACCTCTTCTTTGGCTCTCCAAATAGAGAAACTATGGCTACAGGACACAACCTTATTTATTTTTATGAAGGAGAAGAAGAGTTTTATTTATACTGTACCAAATTCCTGATGTTGGAGAAAGAGGTTGATTGAAAGAGGGAGCTAGACTAAAAATAAAAAACAAATTCACCGGCCCTGGCCGGTTGGCTCAGTGGTAGAGCGTCAGCTTGGCGTGCAGAAGTCCCGGGTTCGATTCCCGACCAGGGCACACAGGAGAAGCGCCCATCTGCTTCTCCACCCCTCCCCCTCTCTTTGTTTCTTTCTTCCCCTCCGGCAGCCGAGGCTCCACTAGAGCAAAGATGGCCCGGGCGCTGGGGATGGCTCCTCGGCCTCTGCCCCAGGCGCTAGAGTGGCTCTGGTCGCAACAGAGTGACACCCTGGAGGGGCAGAGCATCACCCCCTGGTGGGCAGAGCATCGCCCCCTGGTGGGCATGCCGGGTGGATCCCGGTCGGGCGCATGCGGGAGTCTGTCTGACTGTCTCTCCCCGTTTCCGGCTTCAGAAAAATACAGAAAAAAAAATACAAAAAAACAAATTCACCAAAGTTGATTTAAAATTTTCATTTGTGTTGGAAAAATCCACAGTCCTTAACTATGGATAAGTGTCTCTTCTTATATTTATATTATGGTAATGCTGTGCTTCCAAGAAGTATCATTAATCTATAATGTATACAACTGTACTTTTCAGCATATTTAGAATCACAGAACTGATCTTGACTGAGGGAGAGTTGTTTGTTCAAGGACCTTCTATGTCTATAGACTATTGGAGAAAAGAGGCAGTAGAGGAATAACCATGACCTTACTGTGCTACCTTCAAGTAGAATATATGGTGACATTTTAATGCTATAACTAATTTCTTCCTAAATTATAAAAGCAATATTTTTACATAGCATCATTCTTTAAAAAATAAAGAAAAAATAAAGAAGAAATAAATAATCAAGATGTATAGAAAATGCTTCAAAGCTTCATCCATGAAATCTTTTTATTTTTTTAAGTGAGAGGCAGGGAGACAAACAGGTTCCTGCATGGACCCGGCTAGGATCCACCTGGAAAGCCCACTAAGGGGCGATGCTCTGCCCATCTGGAGCTGTTGCTCTATTGCTTTGCAACTGAGCTATTTTAGGGCCTCAGGTGAGGCCATGGTGCAGTTTTCAGTGCCCAGGGCCAATTTGTTTGAATTAGCCATGGCTGAGAAAGGGGAGAGAGAGAGAAAGAGAAAGAGAGAGAGGAGGGGATTGGGTAAAGAAGCAGATAGTTGCTTCTCCTGTGTGTCCTAACTGGTAATCAAACCCAGGACTTCCACACACAGAGCCGATGCTCTATGGCTAAGCCATCAGGCAAGGACCCATCCATGAAGTCTTAAGAGTCTCCTGTTTCAAGTGAGAAAGTCAAAAAGCATACCTTTTGAGTAAATAGTGGTAGGAAAACGTACTAATTAAATCTTTCAGAATTACAATTTTCTGCTCAGAAGAATTTGGTTATGTTTCATAGTTTTATTAATTTTGTCTTAATTTTTCCAGAACTATTTTTATTATATTATAGGCCTGATCATGTTAAATGAAAGTATCACATTTGGTCACGTTAATCTGATCAGTGAGTATTTTCATTAATTCAAGATAGTGTTTGATTCAGAATGCACATCCTATCAGGAAAACTTGTCGTTAACTTTTAAAAAGGTTATTCAAAAGCTAGCTCCAAAAGTTAATGTTATAAACCATTATCTAGACATGAACAAATATATTTATTCTTTCTTCTATCTGTGCTATGTTTCCAGATGTTCCTAAAAAAGATTTAAAACTAATCGTACCATTTAACTTAAATTGATTAGATACTTCAAAGGGCATTCCCTGTCAGATTCAACTTTTGTGGGTGGGGACAAGTTTATTCATCTAACTAGAGATTCATATTCAACAGTGTGAATGATTCATAAATGTGTTATAAAAAGTACTCATCTCTGTGAAATGATACAAGTGGTCATTTTCCTAAAGACAAGAAGACTCAGTTATTTTAATTTACTTCTACAACTTTCTACTTAGAGAGTTGCTAATATTAGAACATAATTTTTTTTAATCACAGAATAATAGTGATGGACACAAAAAGTAAACTTCAGAAAACCAAATACCTTCTTTAGTTAAGAATGCTGTAATGATACTCTCAAGTGATAACCTTTATTAGATGCTGATAACTCTCAGATGCTACTGTGCAATCTCTTTTATTGAAGATATGTTGAGGGTTATAAACCTTCCAGATAGGTGTCTCTTAAGCGCTGCATAAGGCAGTTGTGATTAAAAACTATGTGAAAATATCCCAATAGCTCGCAGAAGAGTAACCAGTCTACATAGTATTGAGAGTGTGTGTGTATGTGTGTGTTTTAATAAGATAATGGTTTAGTGTAAAGGCCAGGAGTAAAGGTAAACACCATGATAGAGAATAAAGTTATAGAAAGTGATATGGAACTGAAAAAACAAGGAAAAAATTCAGAAGAATGTCATAGCTTCTCAAGATATTTTTGGTATAGAGACTAAAAATACTTTTAAGCATGCAAACAAATGTCTCCTAAACCTGAGGTTCTATGATCAAGAAAGAAGGATGAAAGTTAGAATAGAAGGGTCACTTTCAAGTGATTTTAAAGACACCAATATTAGAATGGACTGGGAAAGTTAGATACAGGTTCCAAAGAGAAATAATGTGTCTTTTTCAAGAATGAAAAGAACTGAGAGAAATAGCTCTGGTCATACACTGGAAAGGAAAATAACAGTAAAAATTTTCAAATACTTTAAATATCTATGAATACTATCAACTTCTGAAACTTTTCATGATTAATTCAGCATAGAAAATTACTTCTTATTTTGAACTCCAATTTTTCAAACTGCTTTCATGGCAGTTCAAACTGTTATCATTTCTCCTTCTATCAAATATGGACAAAAAAAACAACAAAAGATAACTAAGCTTCATAGTATATTTTAGGCTCAAAAGCTGTCAGAAGCAATTTACCAAGCCCCTATAGAGGGAAGAAAAATAGAGCAAACCCATGTGTGAAACACTAGAAGCTATACTGAGTTATTTAAATATAATACTGACCAACAAAAGCCCTTCTAGATAGGAATCAAGAAAACACAAAGTAGTGAGTTCACTGAATGCTCAATTACATTTTAAATAATAGGATTGAGCATGAGCTATCATTATGTCCTGCACTAGCCATGTTTTATAAGTTTATAAAACTCCTAAAAAAGATTTTAGTTGCACACGGTTTGGGCCTGCATATGCCCTGTGTCAGCCATATGCAGCTGGCATATTTAATAAATCTCCTCCTTTAATAAAACCTTTCAAAATTCATCTGGACTTGGTGTCTCCTCCTTTAATAAAACCTTTCAAAATTCAACTAAACTTGGTGTCTCTACGTAAACCCACTGAAGTGAGGTATGGTACTTTTCAGAATCTGGGGTACAGTACTTTACACTATGAGTTGATACTTCTCATTCCTCCCCACCTTCTCTCTTCTTTCTGTAAAATTGTGTGGCCATATATATCTTTTATTTTAACACAACCAGCCCATGTAAGAAACAACACAACAGCCCTGTACAGTAGCTCAGTGGATAGAGTGTCAGCCCAGCATGAGATATCTTAGGTTCAATTCCCGCTCAGGACACACAGGAGAAGCGACTATCTGCTTGTCTTCTGCACTTCTGCACCCTCTCTCCCTTCTCTCCCTCTTCCCCTCCCACAGCTAGTGGCTCAATTCATTCAAACATTGGTCCTGAGCACTGAGGATAGCTTGGTTCATCCAAACAGCTTGGTTGGTCCAAATGTGTGCCTCAGGCACTGAGGATAACTTGGTTGATTTGAGCATCAGTCCCAGATAAAATTGCTGGGTGGATCTCAGTCAGGGTGCATGCAGGAGTCTGTCTTTCTATCTCCCCTCCTCTCACCAAATATAATAATAATAATTTTTTTTTTTACATCACAAGGTATATGTGTTTTAGAACAGATATTACTCCTAAATAAATCAAGACCTAAGTAAACACCTTATAGTTTTCCTCTAAGTAAAGTACTTTCTTAAAAGGTGACTCATTCCTAATTTCATACTTTTGTATTTCGTTGCTTCTGCATTTTGTACATAGGTATGTACTGTGGGAAATTATTAGAATACTAGCAAGAGATAAATGTGGTTCTTGTCTACATTACTAATGGGATCAAATTAATACAGTGTCATAAATTTTATCCCACCACACTGCAACCTGTGAGACAAGCTAGGAAAGTACATTCTAGAGGTTTTGGTTGGTGCAGGCTAAGCTAGGTAACAAAGCTAAGTAACAAAATACAATGTTTTCAATAAATTAGAAGTATATTTCTCTCATTAAGTAGATCAGTAGAGGGAATCCAGACTGATGGGGTCATTATGTTCCATTAAGTCATTCAGGGACCCAGGTTCCTTGTATCTTGTTGCTCCAACCTTTTGTCTTTGTATATATGGTAGAACTCATCACTTCTTCACACAGTTCATTGGTCTGATCTCGGTCATATGGCCACAAGTACTTGCAGGGGGAAGGTAGGTAATGCAGGCTACCCAACTAAATATTTGGGGGTTATGTTACTAAAAGAAAGAGAGATTTAGTGGTCTCTGCCTCATTAACTACCAGCCAGGATTTAGAGATCACAGATTAAGCATAAGAAAGATAAAGGCAATGTCAGGACATGGTTTGTTCAAGAGCATGGCTACCTATATGTAATACTTATGCCTGAGTTAACGGCTGGGTTTTGTCAGTATCCTTCACCACCACCACTAATATTCCTTTCTTTCCACCTCCTTTTATTATTCTTTCTCTCTCACTCTTCCTTTTCATATTCCTACTTTTTATCCCCTCTGGCTTTTTTTTTTTCTTGTTTCAATTGTTTGTGATACTGAGGTCTAAAGAACTTGCTGATCACTGGCCACAGATAAATGCTTTCTTTATATATGTTAAGGACTGATTTCAATATACTTGGAGGCTAAAAATGGAATACTTTACTTTAAAAATGTGAGACTCTGGAAGAATAAGAGAGCACTAAAAGATTTAAAAGAATGTGGAATTTTGCACAGTAACTATGTAATTAATGGAGCAAAACTAAAGGAGATGTCTTATCAAGATGCAATCATAATTTTTTAAGATTAATATGTCAACAAAAACCTAAAAATGTCTGCATTGGAGGGAAAAAGGCTTATTTTGTAGATGACTCAAAACAATTTTAAAAATTAATAGAAGTATAAGCAGGTCTAATGTCTTGGGCAGAAAGCAAACCACAAGTCACTTCTTTCATCCACTCTTCAACTGACAGACAAAATGGCACTACTTCCCTGTACTTTTTATGTTATGTGTATTTTATCTTAATAAAACACATTAGAAAATGATCCTACTTCTTCTCCATCACCAAGTGTTTCTAAATAATCTTTTTGAGCAAATCCATTTTCTGGAAGATAAATGTTTTCCACTGAACAATCATTAGTTTCCTCCTTCTTTTATCTAATACCCATCTTTTCAACACTCAGGTGTAACATCACATTTTCTCAGGGTAGGGTCTTCAGGTGGCAACAGATGTTAAGTGATGCATGAGGAGTCCCTCTCTTCAACCTGATGTTCATTAATTTTTCTAGATGCCATAAACTTTTGCATCATGCAAATAGAAGGTAACCATCAAGAATTAGAGTTAGAGTCCTCACAAGAATCTTTGATCCATGTAAACGCAATACACTGATTACATTCCTGTTTCGCACATCCTTTCTTCTCAAGTGCATGAGTTCCCTTCTCATTCTAAAGGGATTCTGCCACTACTTCTCTTCCTTGTTATCAGTGTGGGAAATATTTTCAACATTTCATTCAAATTCTAGTATGCAACCCCCAGGTTCCTGAAAGACCTATTTGGCCTAGCTTGATTCATGAACTGCTAATCATCATTCATAGAAAAGTTTAACTCTCATGACAATAACAATATGAGTAATAGTAATAATTGCTAACAATTTGTGAGCACTTACCATGTGTACTATGAATGTGTATTAACTCACATAACTTCAACTTATTTTTGATTACTTAAATCCTCTTGCAATTCTATTAACCAACAAAATAAGTTGCTCTGTCATTAAAAACTAAAGAAATATACTTTAAGATAGTCTGAAATACATTTTCATAAAGAAAGCTGACACTCCAGCTGAATTTTGGTGAGCAGATTTAAAAGTGCATGTTTTGTTTTTCTGGGATTTTGTTCCCTTGAAACTTAAGCAGATGTTGTTACATTCTGCAAGAGTAACATCCTCAACTATGAGCTTAATATATCCTATCCCTTCCATTTCTTTCCTTTCTTTTGGAATCCTAAGATAAAACTCTGATTTCCAAAGAACTCTCTGTGGTTAGATACTGGCAAATATTATGTGCCATAGGTCGATATACTTATTTGGGCCAAAGATTTTGAGGAAGTTACAAGGGAACTTTCTTTATTTGTGTGTGTTGGGGGCCAGGGCAAGGAGACATAGGGGTGGAGTAAAAAAGAAAGAGAGAGATTCTTTTTTTTTTGTATTTTTCTGAAGCTGGAAACCGGGAGAGACAGACAGACTCCCGCATGCGCCTGACCGGAATCCACCCAGCACGCCCACCAGGGGGGGATGCTCTGCCCACCAGGGGGTGATGCTCTGCCCCTCCGGGGCGTCGCTCTGTCGCGACCAGAGCCACTCTAGCGCCTGGGGCAGAGGCCAAGGAGCCATCCCCAGCGCAGCCCGGGCCATCTTTGCTCCAATGGAGCTTCGCTGGGGGAGGGGAAGAGAGAGACAGAGAGGAAGGAGAGGGGGAGGGGTGGAGAAGCAGGTGGGCGCTTCTTCTGTGTGCCCTGGCCAGGAATCGAACCCGGGACTTCTGCACGCCAGGCCGACGCTCTACCACTGAGCCAACCGGCCAGGGCTGAGAGAGATTCTTTATTTATGAATAAAGCTTTCTGGAAGAAGAGCCATTCAGTGTAACTGGTGAAAAAAGACAAATATGTTTTGTAAATCACTTTGTTTTTTATCTTAAATGGAAAGTCTTTGGCAAAACATTTATCTTTACCATGACTATAGTGTAATTTTAATACAGATGATTAATGGTGCAAATAAAATTAAAATCCTCCTGTATTCAACATCTTTTTTATTATTATTAATTTTAATGTATTCAACATCTTAATTAAAAACAAAATGCTCACTATTTTCTAGTTTCAATGAGTAAAATCTCTAAATACTGATACTTTTTAATTAGGGAAGAAATTTTCTTTTAATTTAAAAAGAGGGCTTTTTTGTTGTTGTTTTAATTCTTCAGTAAGTTAGAGAGTGTCCTCTAGTGGAGAAAGAATCTCTGCTCTCAGCAGTTTTAGAAATGGCCAAATGATCTCTTAGAAGACTGCATTAAATCACAAATGAGCCTACTGCCCTTTGGAATTCAAGGGTTGAAGGGAAAATGTATTATTTTTCCTCTAAGGCCTGTCACATTGTGGCCTACTTGAAATCCTGCTGTATGACAAGCATTGTTCTTATTTTAGATAGCAAATGATTTTTTTCTGATCAATTTTGGAGTGCTTCTTTCGCAATTGGTGAGATTGAGCTGATAGTGCATCTTTCTGCCAAAAAAAGGCGGCAGAAGCATTTAGTGCAATTCACTGTGGCTTTTATAGATATCAACTTAAGACAGCAAGAATACTATTATCTTCAAGGCTCCAGCCTGGCTGACAGATATATTTGATGTGTGCAGCTACCTAAGCCATAGCTTAAATTATTCAGTCTTGTTTGAAGGAAAACAAAGAAACAGAATTGAGAAGAAAATTATTAACTTAATGTGTCTCTCTCTCCCTTGTAACTTGGGGAATTCTCATGCTAATTTTCTATATTTCTGGTCAAGTGTAGTAAATAGTACTAATACTATCACTTAGGTGTCAGAAGTGAGACTGGAGGTGTTTTTTTCAATATCTAAAAAGAAGAGGATGAGGAAGAGCTGTGGTATTTGACTCTCTCAATCACATGTTAGGATGACCTTATGAGAAATTGCATGTTACAGCAAATTAGAGATCAAAAGATAAGATGGATAGTTTCTCTTGATAACAAGTTAAATTGTTTAGACTTACACAGAATAAAGATCAAATTTTATTTCTGTTTTTATATTTGAATAAAGAAAAAAGACTAAAGAAAGAGTTTATAAAATCCTTCAGTAATCCAACAAATGTCAAAGATATGTTGTACATGTATAAATATTGGGCGTTGCTTATTTTAAGGGCAGTAATAGGAAATGAAGCAAGCACTGTACTCCTGCTAACAATTTTCAGAGAAACATACTATCATTATTTTCATGCAGACATAATAAATGAACACATGTTTAAAAAGTTTTGCTCAGATGATATGAAGGGAAGAGACATATTGTGACCAGTTCAAAGGTAAAGTCAAAATAGCAGATTTATACAGAGTGAAGGAATGTTGAGATGGTTTCCAAGTAGAAAAAAAAGAAAATAAAAATGGTTTGCCCTGGGTTTGGAGAGAGAGGTAAGAAAGCAGAGGGGAAGTGAAGTCAATTAAATTACTGTCAGACATGGGAGAATTTACATATCAGACACTAAATTTCTGAAAATGTAGCAATGGACTCTCACAAACTGGTATAAACTGGCTTCAGCTTATAGTGTTATAGTATCTGAACAGGGAGGCCCTGCATATGCAATGTTGAAGGCCAGTTTATAAAATAGAGTTGACCTGCTGAGATAAGCTGGAGACATGTTGCCTTTAATTAAAGTTTGATAACGGTAGAGCGTCGGCCTAGCGTGCGGAGGACCCGGGTTCGATTCCCGGCCAGGGCACACAGGAGAAGCGCCCATTTGCTTCTCCACCCCTCCGCCGCGCTTTCCTCTCTGTCTCTCTCTTCCCCTTCCGCAGCCAAGGCTCCATTGGAGCAAAGATGGCCCAGGCGCTGGGGATGGCTCTGTGGCCTCTGCCTCAGGCGCTAGAGTGGCTCTGGTCGCAACATGGCGACGCCCAGGATGGGCAGAGCATCGCCCCCTGGTGGGCAGAGCGTCGCCCCATGGTGGGCGTGCCGGGTGGATCCCGGTCGGGCGCATGCGGGAGTCTGTCTGACTGTCTCTCCCTGTTTCCAGCTTCAGAAAAATGAAAAAAAAAAAAAAAAAAAAAAAAAAAAAAAAAAAAAAAAAGAAGCAAGGGAAAATGCAAGTTTGAAAGATATTAAACATGTTATTAACTGATTCAAAATTATTTATTGAGTTCCTAACATATTCAAGACATTGTAATGGGTCTTTGTAACATGTAAAATAAATACAGATATAATTTCTACTGTTGGGGAATAAATACACTAGTTGTTGGGTTACACATGCAAACAAACTAAGTATCCTTGGCCCAGGTCCCTGCACTCAGCCACCTCTTTAATTGTTCACTCCAGAGAGTGCCCCCTGAAGCTCTTTGCCCTGCCCCACAGAAGGAAACCCAGACACAACTGGGTTTCTCATCTTTCCAGAGCCCTGCCCTGGGTGTTTAGCTGCAGGGCTGCATCCTTACTTTTTGCCCTTCAGCTGATTCCTACCTACCTTTATTGGCCTCAATGCACAGATTTTTCAAGTGTGCTTGTTCAAGGAGCTGGAATTCCTTTGTTGAGTTACAGCCATTTGAATTATTGAAATTTCAAGGGGAAAGATCAAGACATTCTCTCACTCCTCCATAATTTTATAATTCTATTTTCTTATTTGTTTTTATTCATCTCTATCTGCCCTTACTGAGTGGAGTGCATCATCTCTCCCGAGGCCCTACCCTGCCCCATGAATTTCCTTTCACTCCTGGTTCTTATTCAAACTCAAGGAAAAGGAGGACAGATCTTTATTTCTGCTTTCAGACATAGGTGATACACACTTGTCCCAGGTCACAGTAATTACCTAAATGAAAAGTATTGGGTAGACATAGCTTGCCTCCTGTATGGCCAGTAGCCATGGCCATCACAGCCGCCAGGCACATGCAGGTTCCCATTAGATTCGGACAGATGATAAAGAAACAATGGAGCCAAAAACTGGTGGGCTATGCCTTTCTTCTAGCCTCGCAACTGGCTGGTGAATAAAAACAAACAACAGGGCACCAAAACCCACTCATATGTTCTCCGGTTCCACAACCAGGAGAATCTTTTCCAGTTTTTACTAGAATTAAAAGCCCCCCACCAGTCTCAGCAGAGCTCACAAGAGCCCTCACCTCTGTTCCCCAACTGCACACCTTCTCCCTTCTACTCTCTGCACAAACTCTGCAAAAACATGGTCCCCTTCTTTTTTTTTTTTTTTTTAATTTTTTTTAAAAGATTTTATTTATTCATTATAGAGAGGGGAGAGATAGAGAAAGAGAGAGAAGGGGGGAGGAGCAGGAAACATCAACTCCCACATGTGCCCCGACCAGGCAAGCTCAGGATTTTGAACCAGCAACCTCAGCGTTTCCAGGTTGATGCTCTGTCCATTGTGCCACCACAGGTCAGGCTAAATTTTTCTTTTTATTTAATTTTTTTTTAGAGAGGAGAGAGAGTGAGAGAGAGAGGAGGGGGGGAGGGAGGAGCAGGAAGCATCAACTCCCATATGTGCCTTGACCAGGCAAGCCCAGGGTTTTGAACCGGCGACCTCAGCGTTCCAGGTCGAGGCTTTATCCACTGCGCCACCACATCCTTCTTCTTCTCTTAAAAACTTTTGGCACAAAAACCCCTCCTCCAGAACACATTAGCGTAACAAAGCCTTTTCTCAAGTAGGAAGGTAATTAGCAGTTTCACAGATCACATATCTGGGCAGCCATTTTTAACAATAAAAGTGAGCAACTCATAAAATACAAATTCATTTGCCCAACACTTCCCAAACACTTAGGCAGTTGGGTCTCAGGTGTGAGCCTGACTTCACCTGGCCTTCTCTCAAGATTGACTCTACTGGGCTCCTGGTGCCCTTTCCTGCTAGCAGATCTATGCATAAGAAGGGTGGCGGTGTATTTTGCTCAGCCACATAAATAGGTATAATTAAGAGAAACCACTTAAAAGTCTCTTCACAGAACAGGTTGGCTCAAGTGGACTTTTGATCCTGATAGTATTGAGAAATAGCTGGCAACTTCCCAATCCTCCAATCCTACAGACACCGAGATGCATATAAATTAAAAAAAATTAAAAATATATTTTTTCTGCCTTGAGAGGCTCCCTATCATCACGTTGATAGAAAGCATAGTAATCTGTAGTCTCTGCAATCAACTATGTTTTATCCTTTTAAGTAATTATGTGGAAAAAATCCAATCTTTGCAGTGAACGTTCCTTATATGATCCTATAATAATGTAACATTCTCAATCTTGCTTGATTCTCACTGATCGAATCCCAGTATCGCAAGTACAGTAAAAGTGATTTCTTTAGTGTGCAGATCTAATTATGTCAATCTCCTTGAAACCTTTCTCCAGCTTAACATTGCCCTTAAAAGGAAGTCCCAAATCCCCAAAATATGGCCTCCATGGAAGGATAAGGCTACCACTACTCTGGCCTCACCAGTTCTCTCTTCTTCCCCATCCCCCTCCGCCAAGTACACTTTAACTTTAGCCGGTCTAGAGTTATTTCCTCCAAAGTTCTCTTGCACTTTTCACTCATACTCTTTCTTCTGTGCCTGGAGTGCTTTCCTATTTTTTCCTCACCTTCTTTTAATTCCTTCCATGAATTCTTTGACCCATAGCAAGTTCGATCCAATCTAGATAGAGTTCATTTAGGTGCCCCCGCAACACTGCAGATACCCCTTGTACTGGCATTCAAGACAAGATAGTCAAAGATTGGGTGAACAAATGTGATTGAGAAAGCAAATCACTGTAAACATGAGTGCAAGAGTGATTTTCTAGCTGTGGCAGCACAAGGACTGCAGGTAGGAGAAATGAAGAATTAGGTCATCAAAAATCACTTAATCTGGGAAGGTAGGAGTATAACAGAATAGACAAGTTCAGGTCTCAATGAGGGATTCAATTGACTTCTCTTTAAAGAAATATCAAGCTGAATTGCTAATGGCATGGTCATTATTGATAAGCCCCCATATTCAGCAAAGCTGTAATAGAACATTAAGCAATTTCTGGAGAGGTCTGTTTATGACTTTCAGTCATTGTCTCCTACTTAAAATCTAAAACTTTATCCCTTAAAAGATAGATTTTATAAATTATTGACATAAAAATTTAAAACTCTCTAATATATGTTCATTCTGTTGACATGTGATGTTAATCATCGTAATATGAATTCATGACTACTTTGACACTCTAACGGGTAGTGCAATTGTATAAAAGCTAGTGCCCTTGTAAAAATGTAAATGCAAAGAATATTAAATTTAAAGTTGTTTTGTAATATTGAATTGATACTTCCCATAGAAATCTGTGGTTGATTTCCAATCAATAAGACTGACATTTAATTATCTACTTTGTAATGTCAGTATTCTCCAACAGAAGTGTGATTTCATATTAGAATATTTAGAAGATATCTATGTACAAAATTAATAATAAAAAAACCTTGGAGCTCTATTTTGCTTCTTAAAAGCTTGTAGACACTTTCTGGACTTGCCTTATCTGGTCTCTAGTGTTGACTATTGTATATAGATATAATTAAAGTCCATGAGGAATCTCTTACTTGGAGAAGATTCAGGCATAAACAAAGATAAAAAGAGAAGGCTATATCATGCCATCTTAGAAAGATTAGAAGAGCAAGAATTTATTTATGAACTATTCATATACAGTGGATATAACTAAGAGAGTATTAATTTTATTCAATAAAAATCATCTTGCTGTAGAACTTAAAGAATAGAATTTACATATAGTTAATACCCATGGCAAGGCTTAGAAAGAGTTCATATAAGCACATTATGCTTTTCTTTGGGTTTATTGTAGAATCATTCATAAGCACAATTTCAGGAGATGTTTACTATTAATTTGTAGCTTATCTGTGAGGTTTCCAAGCCTCTAAGCATCTCCTTCTTTGCATCTTGAAGTCATAGAGTTGTCAGGTCTTATAGAATCTTCACAGGAATTTCTAAAATTGAGAAAGTTTGCTTACTTCAGTTGCCAACAAAGATGTCACTAAGGCCTAGTTTCAGCCCCTCATGTATGAAGCACCTATCCCTGAGAGGTCCCTTGCCCCAATCCAAGTGCAGTAGACCCTTCCAGGTCCCTGTCTCACCCTCCCACCCATTTTCTGATTCCACTTAGAAGCAGTAGGATTTTAAAACTAGTATATACTACAATATTTCAGTTCTCTAACACTGGCTGAAGCTTGAGTAAACCAAGTACTTGCAAAATGGTGTCAGCTGTCCAGAAATAAACCTTACATTCTCTGCAGGCATTAAATGTGCTTCCACCTTTTTGTCAGAGACCTCTACATACCTTTTTAAGTAATCAGCCAATCTGTACTAACCATTGCAATTGTCTCTCCTGAAAAACATATTGAAAGAAACTAATCTCTACAGTACTATCATTGAATTTACATCTAATAAAAATTCCTACTATTTATTATCATGAGTTGTTCATTTGTTTTTAATGTTCTTTTCTACTTGAACATGTGTTGTTTTTCTTAAATTATTATTCTTCATCTAATAAAAATATTTTAATAATGTTTTTGGGGGGATCCTGGATTCACAGTTTCTTTCACATCTAAAAATTTCATTCTCTTTCTATTACTTATATTGAGGACTGACAAACAACTTCTAATTGTGCTATAAAATCTTATAATTGTCAACATTAAGTACCCTCTGATATCATTCTTTGAGAAGGGCACATCACCTCTGTGAAACTTCCCCAATAATTTATAGCCTCAATCTAATCACTTAAAAACATCAGGCAAACCTATGTGGAAGAACCTTCTATAAAATAACTCACTAGTCTTATTTAAAATTTTATGAATCACTATCATTTCATTAAACAAACTGTCAAAAGTATACATTTTATAAATTTGACAAAAACAAAAAAAAACCTGAAAAATTAATATTTTAGGAAGATATTTCATTAAATCAGTGAAGTGATTAAAATGTTACTTGCTAATTTGCTTAAAATAAGAGTATACAAATAGTTTTATTACATATTTCTATCATTTCTCTCCCCAGGTGACTCAGCTAATCTAACCTGCAGAGCTTTCTTTGGGTACAGTGGAGATGTCAGTCCTTTAATTTACTGGATGAAAGGAGAAAAGTTTATTGAAGATCTGGATGAAAATCGAGTTTGGGAAAGTGACATTAGGTAAAATAACTTGTTTCTTTTACATTGTTGTCAGTATTAACATTTACCCTGTTGGTGACTAGAAAGTGAGCTAAAAAGAAAGAAATAGTTTTGTTTTGCTTTACTATTATAATAAAAATATTGCAATATTTAATGGCAAAAAGGCAAAACACTGTTAAGAGACTATAGAATGGCAAGAAAGAAATGACATTTGTAAAGAATTTCTAAGAAATAAAGAGTTTTTCATTGTGGAATATATTGAATGAGACAGACCAAAATTACATCAAATCTCAAAGATGTGATATTGTGTCTTTTGTTTATAAGAGTTCTTTGTTTTCAATTGTTAAAAGAAAATACTAAGAAAACACCCAGACGCAACCAAACACAATGTCTGTCATTTCCTTTTATATGTTTTTTTATTTGAAGCATCAGGTAGACTATAAAGTACTTGGTAGAAATGATAAAAGATATACAATTTTTTTTTTTTAAGTAATCGCATGTGAGAGAGAGACAGAAACAGACAGGAAGGGAGAGTTGTTCATTGATTGCTTTCTCATACATGCCTTGATGGGGAGGAGGGCTCCTGCTGAGTCAGTGACCCCTTAGCTCAAGCCAGCAACCATCGGGTTATGTCAATGACCTCATGCTCAAGCCAGTGACCCTGTGCTCAAGCCTGTGAGCCTGCGCTCATGCCAGCGACCCCAGATCTACAACCTGGGTCCTCACTATACCAGGCTGACTCTCTATCCACAGTGCCATGACTGGTCAGTCCTCAAATTATTTTTATTACTTTTTTGTCTGACTTTAAGGTCTAAATATAAATATAGTGGGAATAATAAGGAATAATCATTAAAAATGCCAATGATTTGAAAACATAGTGCTTAAGCCTATTCTTAATTATTTTAAAAGAATTAATTTACTCATTTACTTTTACATATTGAAGTATTCAAATATTAGTAAAATTATTTTTGGTCATAGATACTCTTTTTTTTTACAGAGACAGACAGAGAGTCAGAGAGAGGGACAGATAAGGACAGACAGACAGGAAGGGAGAGAGATGAGAAGCACCAATTCTTCACTGTGGCATCTTAGTTGTTCACTAATTTTCTCATATGAGCCTTGACTGGGGGGGCTATAGCAGAGCAAGTGACCCTTTGCTCAAGCCAGTGACTTTAGGCTCAAGCAAGTGACCTTGAGCTTCAAGCCAGTGACCTTACGCTTCAAGCCAACGACCTTTGGGCTCAAGCTAGCAACCAAGGGGTCACCTCCATGATCCCACGCTCAAACCAGTGACCCCATGCTCAAGTTGGCGATCTTGTGGTTTCAAACATGGGTCCTCCGCATTTCAGTCCGATGCTCCATCACCTGCACCACCGCCTGGTCAGGCTTATTTTTAATTGTAATGTATGGAAGCAAGCATATTAATAATAATTAAGTTATAACTGAATCAAAATGCTGACCATTTGTAAAGTTTTCCATCTATAGGTCAAATCTTCTAGGAATACATAAGCATTTTAACCAAAGTTCCTTTTCTTAGAGGAAGACATTTTTAAATGTGAGGACTTTTAAAACTTGATCAAAGGTATAAGGATCAAAGGTTCTCAACAGAAAATGAAAACATATAAAACTGTCATATACAGTTATTTCTACTGGGATCTTCTTCCTGGCAACAAATACACAAAACTCTTACACTCCAACTGGGTTTCGAAATGTCCCAATAGAAAATTCTTCAATATGTACTAAAGTCATATTTACAACTTTACTATTATCATTTACCCATATACTCTGAAATGCTGAAGTTAAAGAAGGACAATAAATAACCTAACTTTGCCTTTCTCTCTTTCTATGGGTGCTCAGGAAAGGTTCTAGCAAGATATTTTCTTTAATTCTGCATTAGGAAGTGTTCTGAAGAGATGAATTACCAAACAGATGGGAAGGTAGAGATGGAAACTTTTTGAATAGAGAGAAGGAGATTTACTCTGAAATTTTCCATGTGCTCTGAAAGATTGCTAATATCTTTGACAATGAGATTAGTGAGCATTTACCATTAATTTTAAATGTCAGAATTTAACACTGCATTAGAACACTTGTCTACAGGTTTATAATTTCATATTTCTTTAAAAATAGGCAATTGATTTGTATCATACAAAAAGAGGCCAGGCTGGAGTTTCAACTGAAATGTCAAAATAACTTAATTCTTTTCTAATTCTTCCCTTTTTATTAACCTGATATGTTATTAGTTCTCTAGCCTAAGACATTAGAATTTCTTTGTTTTTTACAGGGACAGAGAGAGAGAGAGTCAGAGAAGGGGATAGACAGGGACAGACAGACAGGAACGGAGAGAGATGAGGAGCATCAATCATCAGTTTTTCGTTGCAAGACCTTAGTTGTTCATTGATTGATTTCTCTATGTGCCTTGACCGCGGGCCTTCAGCAGACTGAGTAACCCCTTGCTCGATCCAGCGACCTTGGGTCCAAGCTGGTGAGCTTTTGCTCAAACCAGATGAGCCTGTGCTCAAGCTGGCGACCTCGGGGTCTAGAACCTGGGTCCTTCTGCATCCCAGTTCGATGCTCTATCCACAGCACCACCGCCTGGTCAGGCTAGAATTTCTTATTGCACCTTTTCATCATATTTCTTCTTAAAGAGAAAGCAACTTGACAACTTTTCTTCAAGGTTTCTGTCACCTCTTCATTATGACAGTGTGACTGTCCTGCTAAGAGAGATAACTAACTGCAACTTCATTAACTTCTACTAAGACAAACTTACTCATTAGAAATGAAGAGAGCATGATATAATTTGATTAGGCTAGCAAAAATCCATAGCCAAATTTGAAATACACATGCTGCAGGAATTTTCATATCAGATTCAGATTCATGTAAATTTTTTTCTTTTTCATGTATGTGTATGTTTGTGTGTTTTTTCTTTTGTTTGTTTCATTTTGTTTTATATTTTAGAATTCTCAAGGACCATCTTGGGGAACAGGAAGTTTCCATCTCATTAATTTTGGACTCTGTACAAGAAGGTGACTTGGGAAATTACTCCTGTTATGTTGAAAATGGAAATGGACGTCGACATGCCAGCATTCTCCTTCACAAACGGGGTGAGTATAACCTTCTAAGTTTGAGTTGTTGACTAAACCTATAATGGGTGGGAAAAGAGTGAAAACAAAAAGAAATTAAAATGTGTTTTTCTATACAAATTTATATTAAATAAAATAATCACATTAGCATTTGGGATATCAAGGCAAATAACAGTGGATGGGTGACTAGACCAGGCTCTAGAATCATATTTGGATTTATTGCTCTACTTTAATACAAACTGTATACTTTGGGTATGCTTCTAACTTCTCTAACTTCTCTACACTTCAATCACCTGCTATGAGGATGGAGAGAGGAATAGTGTCTATTTTTCAGTGTGTTTTAAAAATGAAAGAAGACAAAAAGTGAAGAGTTTGAAAGAAAGTCTATACACAAGAAGTATTTAGTTAAGTATAATTTAGCCCTGGCCGGTTGGCTCAGCGGTAGAGCGTCGGCCTAGCGTGCGGAGGACCCGGGTTCGATTCCCGGCCAGGGCACACAGGAGAAGCGCCCATTTGCTTCTCCACCCCTCCGCCGCGCTTTCCTCTCTGTCTCTCTCTTCCCCTCCCGCAGCCAAGGCTCCATTGGAGCAAAGATGGCCCGGGCGCTGGGGATGGCTCTGTGGCCTCTGCCTCAGGCGCTAGAGTGGCTCTGGTCGCAACATGGCGACGCCCAGGATGGGCAGAGCATCGCCCCCTGGTGGGCAGAGCGTCGCCCCTGGTGGGCGTGCCGGGTGGATCCCGGTCCGGCGCATGCGGGAGTCTGTCTGACTGTCTCTCCCTGTTTCCAGCTTCAGAAAAATGAAAGAAAAAAAAAAAAGTATAATTTATTACTATTAGAAAGAAGTAAATCAATAAAAAAACAACTGAAATAGTTTTAAGTCCAAGATTATGTTCCTTATTGGAAGGTTATTCTTTTAGTGTAAAAATTATGCTCAATGGATTCATCATTGCAGTATTTCATGATTTTTTTTCACCTTGAAAAACATTTACATGTGTAGTATCTTTTTCTGATTAATAATAATTCATTAATTACCTATTAATGAATTATTATTCAACTATAATTTATTAACAATGATTCAAGCACAATAGGTTGTGGTTAAGTGAAAAATCTGCCACACTAAATCTGATTCTACAACAGCCCCAATGCCTTATGCACAGGGTTAAAATATATAAAAATATATATTGAATTTTTTATATTGGGTAATTATAAAATTTGATTCATGCCTCTTAGCTGGTAAAAGTTTTCATATGCATTACAGGAGAAATAATGTATTTTTCCATGTTATACTAAGTGAAACTTTCTAGTTTTTGGAACCACTACACTTGATCTTTTACTCAACAAATTTACAGTGATTTTAAATTCAAAGTATATGTTTAATCCTAGAGTCTTTGAGATTGGAAAAGAAAGAGAACTCTGAAGACTGTTTCTTGCACTTTATTGGGCAGTAGAATTCCTTTGAATACTGTTACTTGAAACTATGAAAACAGATAACTCTTTTGTCAAGGTGATTACAATGTTAAAATAGTGTGCTCTGGGGGAATATGAGTAATGGGAAAGGTAAGCAGCAGCTAGCAATATCATTGTTTCTTTCTCTAGCCCAACATGTGTATTCAGTCAACGAAGGGATTTCAAGTAGAAATATACATGTCAAAGACAAGAAAAGCTTTTCAGAGTTGGAAACAAATGTATAATTGAACTACAATGCTTCTTGTCTACTATGGGGGTTAGGTTCCAGAACTGGCCACTATAGCCGAAAACCCGTGAAGTAGTGACTTTATATTTATTTTATTATTTATATATATATTAATGTTTTATTTTGAGTTAATATTATTTTAATATGTTTTAATTAATATTTTAATATATTTTATATTGTTTTCATTTTTTAGGCTAGCAAATGCTTATTGTACCGCAAAAATAATTAAAATAATAAATAAATAAAAATACCTCTATGTTGCAAAATCCCTCAATATAGTGAAAAATCTGTGATACAAAATTAGATATCTACAATTTTAAAATCCGCGATACAGTGAGACTGCGAAAAATGAACCGTGATATGACAAGGGTCGACTCTATTCTACAATACATTCTCAGTGATCTAATAGTTTATACTGGATCACATTCCTTCTCAAGGAAGCCAATTCTATCTTTGGGAAAACCTAATACAAAAACATCCCTATTTCATTATCTGTCAGCCTCTTGACCCCAGTTCTACCATTTTAATCTCTCTTTCCCAAACCAGCTCTTTAAAAGTTTGATGGAAGACATCATCATCCTGTTGGATCTTTACTTCCCAAGATTCAACTTGTTTAGTTTCTTTTATTTATTCTTCTTTTGTGTGGATAAAATATTTTCACCATTCTAGTCATACTCTTGAATATGCTCTAATTAAAGAGTCTGAATTATTCCCCCAAAAAAAAGAAGTAGTAGAGAAAATATATAGGACACATAAAAATCTTTTGACTTAGACCACATATATTTCATTTTAGAGCAAGGTAGGAGTGACTGTTAAGTAGTAACTATAAGGTGAGAAGAAAGAAAATGAAACATTTCTAAGGAGAATACAACTATTAAAGCTCTCTTCTTATAGACAGGCACATAGCCAAGAAGGGTCAAATATCCCCAGGCTGTTTTTAGCATGGGTAGCTTAAGGTTAAGTTGTGTATAGCAGGAAAAAACTTCCAGCACTATAAAAATAAATGTTGAAGAATCAAGAAAATTGAAAAAAAAATCCCAATAATGTTTGATTACCTAACATGAAAAGGAAAAATGTGGCCAATGTTCAAAAGGTAAATCTTCCACAATGGCTTTCAAATATTTATTTATACCAAAAGCATTTTATTCTAAGTAAAATAAAAGCATTTAGAAGCCAAAAAATAAAGCCTTGGCCGATTTGCTCAGTGGGTAGACCGTCGGCCCAGCATATGGACATCCCAGGTTTAATTCCTGGTCAGGGCACACATGAGAAGTAACCATCTGCTGCTCTTCCCCCCTTTCTGCCCCTTCTCTCCCTCTTTCCTTCTTGCAGCCAGTGGCTCAGTTGCTCCAAGCATCAGCCCCAGACACTGAGGATAGCTCAGATGGTCCAAGTGGCAGACTCAGGTGCTAAAAATAGCTCAGTTGCAAGCATCGCTCCAAACGGGAGTCGCTGTATAGATCCAAGTCGGGGAGCATGTGGACATCTGTCTCTCTATCCCTCCCCTACTCACTAAAAAAATTTAAAAATAAAAAGAAAAGAGAGAAGCCAAAAAGAATCTTTCAAGGTCATATATTCCAAAAGTCCCTTCTTAAAGTTAACATGTGCTTCCAAAAGAAGGAAGCTGCAGCAAATGAGTCACAATTCAAAAAGGCAGCAATGCATGCAATCTCCTGCCCGTGAGAGGCTTAAAATTGCATGGAATGATCTTTCCCAACTATCTTTGGAAAAGAGAAATTACTTTGGTTAACATACGGTATAACTGCAAGTTCATCATCTCTGCAAGGTTCCAAAGGTCAGGGCACAAGCCTATATAAGCTGGTAGTTTGGGGTTTTCATCATACTATCCCTGAAAGAGTTAAATTGCTGTCTTGTTAAAATTAGATAAATTATCAGATGAGTTGCTATATTACTCACAAGACTAAAGCTGAGAGAAGGAACTGGAAGTTGTTGCTTTTAATCCTATTTTTCTGCCATTGATTCATAAATCCCTTAACTTATCTTACAGGCCTTCAAAGTCTTTCTTTTTAAAAATCTCCTTAAAGAGAAATGGTAAAGCATGTAATGAATACAGGTTTTGCAAACCACAAATTGTCAGTTCTGACAGGTAAACTTGCCAGGACACACCTTTGCCAAAGTTACTTAAGCATTTTTTCCTCCAATGTCACCTTTTGTTCAGTATTGTTGATGTAATAAAAATGATGCTAGAGCCCTCCAATGGGTGGTATGGATTCTTTGAGATATCATTCACCTGAATTAAATGAGTCTTCCTAAATTCCAATGGGATACTGCAATAAATAATTCAACTAGAATTGAGCTGGGCTAGAATTCTGGATCATATATATATATATATATATATATATATATATATATATATATATATATTTTAAATACATATTATTTTATAGTATAATATATATACATATATAAAGCTTAGTTTCACAAAAACTGGCTGAAAATTTACCAAAGAATTTGACCATAGAGAAACCTTGCTTGACAATACTCAAACTTGTTGATTCCTGCAGCCACAGAAGGTATAGTATTTAGACAGCTAGGCTTATGTCAGACATTCAATATAAACATACATGTTTTACATACTATACAGAGAATTAGATTATGCAGTAGAAGAGGGAGGAAAAATAAAGGGACAAGAGCTATGGGGCCTTGTTAGTCTATAACTGCCTTGCCTCTTATCCCTCACTCTATAGTCCTTGGCCTGACAAACTTGAGTGTTAGAACCTTGATTTGCAAAGAACCAAAGCATAGTTGATACATTAGCTTCTGTTTCATTTCTTGTTCCCACTATTGTTTATACATAGTTAAGTTCCATATGAGAGTCTCTGAATCTTTTACCCAGATGCCCTTGCACGGATTTCTAATTGTGGGTACCTGACTTAACTTGCAGCAAATTATGATCTTCAGGTTCCCTCCAAATCCATGAGCTTTTCTATTCCCTCAATTTTTACATTTTCTGTTTCACTGACACAAACAATTCTCCAGATGGAAACTGTTGGAGTCCAGAGTAGGCCAACCCAAAATATGTCATGATGACATATTGATTATTTTGAATTAAAGTTACTCTGGAGGAACTCTCTGACCTCCCTCTCTATCTGGCCCTCATAAAGCAGGAGATAAATTTCCAATGGGAAAGGTGTCCTCCTTGTACCTGGAAGCTAAGGGAGACACCCTTATCACTAGATTTAAGGAATCCAGAGCCCAAAAGTTCGCCTAAACAAATCTTGTTGCCTCTTTCTTAATTTACTACCCAAGCCCAAACCTTGCTTAGATTTCTCACTAATGAGCAATAACTTTTATATCTTGTCAATTTCTCAAAATTTTATTATTTCTTTGTATAAAATGTTCCAAAAAATTTCTGCTTCAATCATTTCTCTGAGCATCACTTTGTGATCTCAAATATCATTTATGATTTTTTATGCTCACATATTAAAGGGACTTTTCTTTTCTTAGTGGGTCCTGTGCCAGTGTTATTAGTCTGGCCATAAGAACTCAAGAGGGTAGAGGGGGAATTTCACCCACCTTGAAAATACCCAGCAACATTGTCTCTGTCCTCAGGCCTAGCCTCCTTTGGACCCATTAAGCAGTCCTAAATTTCTTTTTTACTCTCTGTGGTTTTGGTCCATATTCTAACTTGGACTAATCTCAAAATGTGGACACGTTTACTATCTGGAGCAAAGCAGTTTAATAAGTAAGGGTGTAGACTTTGTACCAAGACTGTCTGTTCAAAACCCAACTTTGTGTTTATTAGCTGTGCTATCTTGGGCAAATTACTTAATTTCTGAAAGCCTCAAATTTCTCTTCTATAAAATGATGAAAATAATAGTGCCTTCCATTTCGAGCAGCTCTGAGGGTTAAATAAGCATATATGTCAATACGAATTATAATGTCTGGCATGTTTGTCACCCAATAAATATTACATGATTTCTCTTTTCCAACTACATGATATTCTGAGCAACTTAGGATGCACCAATAATGTGTTTCATTAAAAAATCTTTCAAATCTAATTTGTCTTTCATTAAAATGGTCAGCTTTACCTCCAGCAATTTTGTTCAATTTTGATTTTATGTTTTATCTTGTAATAGATTTTTTTAGTCTGAATGTACTACCCCAAAGGAAATCTTCATTCATTTATTCATATGGTCAATTATAATTATAAGAACCTACTATGTGCCTGGCACTCATAATATTAAATAAACAGGGAATAAGAACTAATTAAATGCGGAATGCTATAATCTATTTTTAAATCACATTGATGTTAAGCATTCTTAACATAGAAATGTGCTTCTATGGAATGTGTGACTTTGAAATGTCACATTAAAGAGATGCTCATAATTAATCTTATTCTGAATTGTTCTATTTAGATATATTGATTACAGCAATATGGCAATTCATTCATCATGAAGTAGTTTGAGAACTGGCAAAGTATTTAAGAGACTAGCACTAGTTAATAATGATGAACATCTAGGTTTTCTCTATCCCCCTAAACCCATTTTAGTTCTTGCACACATACACACTCTTCCCTCCAAAGAATGTAATCGATAGGGATTAGACTTGTTCAATAAACTCCCTAGTCCTTGAAATATCTTTAGTAATGTAATTAACATGCACATCATTTAAGATGCATTGTTTTAAAGCCGGATGAATTTAGACCCGATGGACTCCTTATCCATTCTTATAATAAATAATTTTTGTAATATGTGCCTCTATCCTTGTTATTATCAATATTTATTAGTGCATTTATTTACTTAGAGATATTGTAAGATCAAGAACTATTTCAACCTCTCTTGGGGCTCATTTTTGATATATTTATTTTACCCACTGATTTCAGAAAATGGAAAAGCCAAACTTTTCTTAAATAACAAAACCTCCTACCTCTCTGTATGGTGGCATCTTCCTAGAAAGACAATGACCCATTAAAAACTGAGTAGATGTCCAGGAAAGAGTCACTTTTAATAAGTCATTGCTGTTGGAGGGAAAATAATAATTCCTCTACACTTCCAGGTTCTTGTCTGAGACACCTTCTATACTAAGAAACCAGATTAACAGGAGAAAAAGAAACAGAAGTTTAATAACATACACCACTCACAATAATTAGGGGATATTATATAGCTTCATATTCATTTTGAAATAGCCCCTAATTTTTGTGATCATTATATATACTTTCTGTATGCATGGATGATACCCAAGAAAACTGAATAACTTCTTGAAATTACTCAAGCACCACCTTAAATACCATTTTAAGCTAAAGACCAAATAAGATGTTAGGGGCCGGGGGCTGCGTTATTGGAGATTACTAGGAAAAGCACAGTAAACAAGGGTAAACTTGTTACATAGATATAAGTCATTGCCTTCTCCATTGATAAAAGTGTCTAGAAAAATTTTATTCTCCTTCTGATACAGAGAGAGAGACACCATTACAAATGGAGATTTCCTTAATAAATATATATAAATGTCTCTTACAAAAAGGTAACTTCTTGGTTTTCATAGCTTCTCCTGTGTCTGCTATTTCTTAAATATAACCATCCTAAAATAGTGTCATGACAAAAAGACAAATTTTGGGATTGTATGTTCTGCTTCCCTTCATTGTTCATGCAATGTCAAAATATCGAGAAACTGAAACCGGAAAAGTCAGCAATCATGCTGTCTATCACTACCCAGCCAAATAAGTAGATACAAGGATTGAATCTTTACGGAAGCTTTATTCAGAAGGCCTGTTATCTGAGAGGACAGCGGATTATATACCCTAGAAATTATCTTAACATCTCATCTGAAGCCAACCTTTTTTATAAGGGGAAGAAGAGTAGAAAAGGGGTTTAAAATTCAGAGGGGAAAGTTAATCAGATAAAAGTTACACTTCAGAGATTTTTTTTTCTAGCATTGCTAGTAATTTTTTTTATCTGCATCATGGTCAGTGGACATTCTGTCCCTAGAGCACAAAGGCTTTGCTTTCAGACACCTGAGGCACAAAGGGTAGATTGTTTGCAGCCATCCTTGAGGCACATAGGCACAGTCATGTATTCTAGTTCCTGGAACAAAGCTTTTTGCCTATAACTATAACTAGAAGCTACCGTAACCAAAGCTAGTTTTTTTTGTGTGTGACATAGACAGAGAAAAACAGAGAGAGGGACAGATAGGGACACACAGACAGAAAAGGAGAGAGATGGGAAAAATCACTTTCTTGTTATAGCACCTTAGTTGTTCATTGGCTGCTTTCTCATATGTACCTTGACCAGGGGCTACAGCAGAGCGAGTGACCCCTTGCTCAAGCCACTGACCTTGGGCTCAAGCTAGTGAGCCTTGCTCAATCCAGATGAGCCTGCACTAAAGCTGGCGATCTCAGAGTTTCAAACCTGGGTATTCCACATCCCAATCTGACACTCTATCCACTGCACTACCACCTGGTCAGGCACCAAAGCTAAATTTTTAACTATTGCATTCACCCTATTATATCCCACTGCTATTATAACTATTTTATTTCTATGAGATCAGTTTCATATAGTGAGCATGTGTTTTAGCATTAGAAAGTCATAGAGGGTCATTATGAGTCCATGCAGCTGGTCCTGAGGTCAAGCAGGCATTGCTTGTCTGGTTTTGCTGCTTTTATGGGCCTAATACTGAAACACAACTGAGGTCTAGATGTTATTTATTCCTAAAGGTTAATGCTAAAGTGCCATTTTCTGGCCCCCTTGTTGATTCCCCTGCTAAGAGGGTTTTACCCATATGATAAGCAACATGCTAGTAGAGAAAAGTTTATTGTCTTCCCAGTTTTGCCTGTTGCTAGACACATGAGGCTTTTCACTCTGGTGACCTGTGCCTCGCCTGTAGGCCTTGCTCTTCTCATGCCTGTCTAACTGTCTACTACAAAAATTTAGTTATGTTGCTGCTGCATCTGCATATCAGAGCCATCAGGTTTAACAAATTTTCTCCTTGGATGAGATCTGATATTTTTTTTCAAAAATTTCTTCTATCCTGTCGAATTTTTCTTATTTCTCTGCTTTTCAATTGTATAAGACATCTAAACAGCTGGCCCAAACTCTTGTTCTTGCCATCTAATGACAAAACAAATAAACAAACAAACAAAAACCACACCTGGAGGTTATTAGGAATGCCAAAAGCACAAGTTGTCGGATACTAGTGATTTTATACCTTTGAGTTTCTTGATATGGATATTCCAACAGGTTATTTGATTGCCACCAAAATTACAGACACAAAAAATTAAACTTTTTGGCTATTTCCTTAGACATCTAATATATGATTTAGTGAGATTAACTGTGACTTATCTCAACACTGGAATATGTTTTCAAGGGTCTGTTGATCATAGTTTTTTCTGACAAACTACAACATGGAGATTTATTACATAGCATAGTTTTGCATTTTAGTAATTTTGGTCATCCAGTTTTTTTAGTGTAAGCTGTAATATCTAAACAGAATCTTTGTTAGGGGGGGAAAAGACTACTGGTCACTGGTGATTAGCTTATTTCTGAATGAATAATAAACAAGGCGATGATCCTGGTCAAAACCAATATTGGGAGCCAAGAATGATAAGTTCTTCAAGTTTATATCTGATGTAACTGGAAAACCAAGAGAATGGCAACTTCTTCTGGCATAGGAAATGACTTGTATTTCTTCTCTTGGAGCGTCAACTAGAAGTAACTAGAGCAGTGCTTCACAGTCTTTTTGTTGTCGTTATTGCAATCTTTACAGTATACAAAAATTACCTAGGGAGTTTGTTAAAATAGAATTCAAATTCAGTAGTCTGGGGTAGGACTCAAGATCTGTATTTCAAACAAGCTCCTTATTGATGCTGATGGTGTTGGTCTATGGAACACAAATGGCATACCAAGGTCCAATAGATCCTCTAATAAATTCGGTAGTATCTAATTGGTAAAGATCAACTAGCTCTCTTGAGTTCATTATTTCCATGAGAGAGGTATGAAAGAGAGAGGAGTAAAGACAGTCATTGGGACTAATTCCAACTGATTGCCTCATTTTTTTTTTTGACATGGTCACCACTTCTGAACCTATTTGAACATTTCCATCCCACTCTACTCTTAATGAGGTATTTGCCTCATATATTCAGAGAAATAGTGCTTTATAGAACATATTTGCTACTCAGATGTCTCAGAGGGTACTCTCCTCAAGTATTAAATAATTAACCTTTTAAATGAAGAGAGTTTCATTGTTGAACAAAGTTCCCACATAACTCTAAAAAAATCCACTTAAGAATGTCTCAACAACATATATATGGGCATATACATATATTTCACCCTATGAAAATAATAATTATCAAGGAAGAGCATGATATATGATGGGCATTAAATACTGCCAATTTCTTGTTTTGAACACTTGTGTTCAGCTAAATTTCAATTATGTGTAGTAAGAAAGGGCAGACATAGTATTAGAAATGAACTGCCACATATTATTAATCGATGATATGATGGCAAATAGGCAAAAATAATAATAATAACACAGTAACACATCTTATATAATCAGTTCCTGTGTGTTCAAAAGTTCAATTCATTTTACTTTATTTTTATTTAAATATAGTTGGCATACAACTGTATATTGGTTGTGTTACTTTCTGGTGTGCAATATAATGATTAAACATTTTTGTACCTTACAATGTGATCTCCCCACTAATTTCAGTAATTAGCTATCACTGTAAACTTATCACAATACTATTGACTATATCTCTATTTCACCCATCCTCCACCCACTCATCTGTCTAGTATCTAATAACAACAGTTATAAAATTTAAGTAAACCTAAAGTGGGAATAGAGACAATCCACTAGAACACAGATCTCTCGGTTGGAAAACTACATACAGGCAGTGTATGGCCAGTAGTCACTGCCGTCGTGGCCATGCACATGCCAGTTCCCATTAGATTCAGACAGACAGTAAAGAAACAGTGGAGCCAAAAAATGGTGAGCCATTCCTTTATTTAAGTCTCGTACTGGCGTACAAGCAAACACACAGAGAAAACACTTCCCTTTCACTCAGAGCTCACAAAGCTACTGACACATTCTCTGGTTCCCCATATGCATATCTTCTTCTTTCTCTGCAAAACTGGCTTCTTTCTCTTTCCCTGCCATCTTGGACTCTCTTAAGATGGTATCCCAAGGAGGAGCACATGGCAATGGTGGCTAACATTTCCACCTCTGCTCCAGAGAGCATACTGCCACCCACTCCTATGTCCCACAATCGCAGCAAACCTACCAGGGTCTTAGTTGGTACTCTTTGCTGCTGGGCTTTTACCTTACAGAGTCTGCAGATGGCAACTCCAGCCTTCTCATCTTCTGAAGAGGAGCTGGAAACACCTGCTCTTACCAACTCAGAGCCACTCCGTTGGCACAGCTCCATCTTAGGCTCCTGCAGCTGCCTGCTCTCGGCAACTCCCAGGGCAAACTGTAATTCACAAACCTATAATACCTTCTCCAGAGACTGCTCCATTTCCAGGACACAACTCAAGAACCTTATTGGCCTCCTTCTCCAGTACTCGCTCCAGTTCCAGGATCCGCATCTCTTTCTCCCGTGGCCATTCCAAATCCTTCTGCTGCTGCTGCTTGGTTTGCAGGCCTCAGGCAGCCTCTTCCATAGCCCGCTCGGTTTCCTCTCTGAGGGCTGTAAAAACAGCCAGCTCAAGATTCCCGGAAGGACATCCATGGGAAACCATAACAACAACCAGTCCTCTACTCCACCCCTCAATGGTGGTGGCGGCTCCATACCGAGCTAATCTGAATCCTGCCAACTATACCAATTGTATGGCCAGTAGGTGTGGCTGTCGTGGCCAGGCACTTGAAGGTTCCCATAGGATTTGGACAGATGGTAAAGAAACAGTGGAGCCAAAACCTCTTGGCCATTTCTTTATTAAAGTCTTGCACTGGCCGGCAAGCAAACACACAGGAAAAACACACTTCCCTTTCACTCAGGGCGCCCAAAGACACTCATATTCTTCAGTTCCACAACCAGGAAAATCTTCTCCAGTTTCTCCTAGAATTGAAACAGCTTTTGCCAAACACATTTTATTCCAATGCTTTCAATAACTAGGAAATGTGTTAAAAACCCTAAGAAAGAAAATGATAATAATAATGTAAAATTCTGAAGTTTATCAAAGCATCCCATTTTCATATTGCAATGCAATCAGTTTTTACATGTGTAAAATATTTTATAAATCTATTTTCAACCACTGAATATACAACAAAACACCATACAATTTTTGGAGGGTTCAATGTCTCTGTGAAAAACATGGATTCTTCTATTGGTTATCTAAGCAGTCCAAGTGTTCTGGGTTCTCTGGCGAATCCAAAGTGTTCCCAATGGAAGATGAAATTGTTCTGTGACCATACATCCTCTGGTAGAGGATTGCTTTCAGGATAAACACTGCAGCCCTTAACAAAAAGGAGTAAAATGGCGATGCCACCTTCACTGAAAATTTTCTCTCCAGAGATGTTTGAAACATTCTATCTGTGCCTGCCTATTTGTATGACATATTCAAAAGAAAATTCCTAGTAGAGAGAAAGCAAATACTATTTTCTTGTAAGGGATGTTCTTTTAGGCATTGATGAAGTTTGATACCTTGATATACAATATCCCTGTCTTCCAAGCTGGTCACCTGAGGTTCATTTTGTTCTTTATTATAGCAGTATCTTCCTTCTTTGTCTGGTTTCTCCCAATTATACTCAATTTTATGTTAATCTAAGAAGAAGTAGGCTTCATATGAACATTTTGTATGTTTGTAGGTGTGTAAATACATAAGGTCCATGTATATCAACTTCTTTCATAATCTAAAGGGGAATTGTGTTCAGCAATAAAGCTCTGTTTTAGTAATATCAAGTTGTACATTCATAAATTATGTCACTTTTTCCACTAAAGAAAATTATTGTCCTGTTTTTCTGACCTGATTTTGGGAACCTGGCTTAACTGATACCATGAATCCTTCAAACAAATATTTATTGACAGGAAACAAACTAGTTGCTTCGAATAGGAAAAAAAAAAAAAAAAAAGAAAAACAACATATTCCAGCTGAGAAATCACTGCATGAATGTGCCTACCGTCACCCATCATAACATACATTTGCTTTCCCTGTACTTCACACCCAACTACCTGCCAAAAAATCTTTGCAGACACTGTTCTGCACTGTGCCATATAGTGTCTGAGCCCCATCTATAATTCTCCCAACAGAAACATGAACACACACAAACAACTCAAGACTCACTCACCGATGGTTAAGATACAAGAAAACATTTCTTACATCATATAAAATGCCAAGCAGAGTGACACTTAAGTGCACAATAAATAGTAACTTTTTTATTTTGTTTTTAAAAATGGCCTGCACGCTTGACTCTGCAACTAGACATGGTCTCCTTTTGGGCAAGAGACACATTTTATTTATCACTTTATCACTAGAACTCAAAGCACTACACCTGAAACATTTAAGGCACTTATTAAACAAAAAGAAAGTGAGTGAATGAACAAGGAAAAAGAAAAAATCAATAGCAGTATCAAAAATATAAAGTGCCTGACCAGGCGGTGGCGCAGTGGATAGAGCGTCGGACTGGGATGCGGAGGTCCCAGGTTTGAGACACCGAGGTCACCAGCTTGAGCGCGGGCTCATCTGGTTTGAACAAAGCTCCAGCTTGGACCCAAGGTCGCTGGCTTGAGCAAGGGGTTACTTGGTCTGCTAAAGGCCCACGGTCAAGGCACATATGAGAAAGCAATCAATGAACAACAAAAGTGTCGCAATGAAAAACTGATGATTGATGCTTCTCATCTCATCTTTCTTCATTCCTGTCTGTCTGTCCCTATCTATCCCTCTCTCCCTCTCTCTGACTCTCTCTCTCTCTGTCATATATATATATGTGTGTGTGTGTGTGTGTGTGTGTGTGTGTGTGTGTGTGTATCTATATATATATATCGCACTAGTTAACATAATTATACAGGATTCAGGTGCCCAATTCTATCACCTATCTCTGTACACTGTATTGTATGTTCACTCCTCCCAAATATAAATTCAATTAAAAAAAGGTATAACTAAATATATGATTTATTTCTAAATTCCAGTTGAATACAAATTTTCCTACTTCTGTAAGGCTATATGAGACTATATTAGCATCATATTTATGAAAGAACATTCTTAAATCAATACTATAAAGTTGAGCCTGACCAGGCGGTGGCATCGGATTGGGTTGCAGAGGACCCAGATTAGAAACTCTGAAGTCTCCAATGTGAGTGCAGGCTCATCTGGTTCAAGCAAAGCTCACCAGCTTGAGCCCAAGGTCACTGGCTTGAGCAAGGGGTCACTCAGTCTGCTGAAGCATTCCCTGTCAAAGCACATATGAGAAAGCAATCAATGAACAACTAAGATGCCCAATAAAGAATTGATGCTTCTCCTCTCCCTCCCTTCCTGTCTGTCCCTATCTGTCCCTCTCTCTGTCTCTCTCTCTCTCTGTCACACACACAAAAAACTATAAAGTTGACCATTTTATTATAGAGTGAAGTTATATTACCAAATTAATGGACTGCATATTAATGATTACACCTCATCAGTTGCTTGAAGCTCCTGGTTAGCTGTAAAAAAAAAATGCCTCACAGAGATAGTCTTGGAATTTTAGAGTGGGACTGTATAAAAATTGAACTTCTTATTAGAAAATTGAGTTTGTTCTTAATCATCTAGTCATTCATTTAGTCAACAAATAATCATCAAGCACTACTATGTGCCAGATAGTTTTTAAGGCACTTAGATCAATAAAAAATATGAACTAAATAGACAGAAGAATTGTTCTGGTGAAATTTAAATTCCAGTGGAATGAGAGAGATAATGAATAATAATAAATTTATTAATAAATAAGTAAATATTGTGATATGTAGTGATAAATGAGTGATAAATAATATAGTTAAAAATAGAGAAAGAAAAGTGGAAGAGAATTTCCAAGGAACATATGTTTTTGGAAGATCAAACTGAAGGTTTTGTACAGATTACATTAGAATTGCTACAAAAATAAAATTTTAATTCACATGTAATCAACCCAAATACACTTTAATTACAATAACACTTGCAATAATGTGATCTTACCAGTTGGCCTATCTTTTATTTTTTTAACTTTTTATTTAAGAAAAAAACCTCCAGACATTATAGAAAAACTGCAAATAATAGTACAATAAATTTCCACCTCTACTTTCCAAGTTTGTCCTAATAATATATCCTTTATACCATGTTGCCATTCCAGGATTATGGGTTGCATTTAGCTGTCATTTCTATTCATCTGGGACGGTTTATCAGTCTTTCATGGCATTGACATTTTTGAAGAAAGAAACCATATTTTATGTCAAAAATATATATAAACTTTGATTTTTTTTCTGTAGACTGTCCCTCAGTTTGAGCTTGCCTGATATTTCCTCCATTTTTGAATATTGATCTGTTTCTGGCTTGAATAATACATAAATGATATAGTGCTTTCTCAACGCATCTCATCAGGAGGTATATGGTTTCAATTTGTCCCATTATTGGTGATGTTCATTTTGGCCACTTTCTTAAGATGTTGTTCATTTTCTCCTTAATTATTAATATACAGTCACTGGAGAGGTACTTTAAGACAGTGTGAATAGTCTGCCTCATCAATGTTTTACCCCATAATTTCTGCCTCTGATGATAATCCTTATCTGAATCAATTATTATTAGGAGGGCAGAAAAATGGTGATTTCTAACTATATCATTCCTTCTATATCTATCAATTGACATTCTCCTCTAAGGGAGAGCTTTTCTCTTTTTTATTTTATTATTAATATGAACTCATGGATTCATATTTTATTCAATTACTATCATTATTTATTTTAACTTGTCAACCTGTCTTTTAATACATGCCACTTATAAATATTTCCTACTTCATAGGAAAAATAAAACAAATCAAAACATAACACCCTTCCTATCTGGTTGGAAAGAGGAAAAACACATTCCAAGGTTAAGCTCTAACAAACTATAAAGAGAAGGATACATTTTTCGCTCTATTTCATTTTATTTTTAATTTTAATAATTTACTAACATGTAATTTACTAACATGTAAATTCAGTTCCAAGTGCTTGTGGGAGCTTAGTCTAACTAGGCTTCAATAATGAGTTCTAGCCAATGATCATATTTGCCTTCTAGACTGGTAGTAAGTTAAAGTTAATTTGGTATTTTGGAAAGTACTTTGGTACTTTCCAATATGGCAAAATATACTACATTGAAGGTAATCTTTTGCCCAAATGTTTTGTTTGGTTTACCAGTTACGCTGTTATGTTCAGAGACCATTTTCATTTATTATTATTATTATTATTATTATTAATACCCTGCTTTTTCCAAAAATACTTTTACAAGAGCAAAACTGCTGTCTTTAGAAACCTTCCCAAAACATTTTCTGGTTATTATGTGACTAGCAATTCAGCTTCTTAATATGTTACCAAAAAAAATTATAACTGCTTCTAAATTGCATTGATGTATTGTAAAATTGAGTTGAATATCTTTGTAGGTTGAGCATAATTATCCTCCTGCCAGGAACAAATAAGTTATACGGCTCCAGAGAAATAAATATGCATATGAATTTATGTGGATGGATAAATCCTTATAAAGTTTAGCTCTTTATAACACAATGAAAGGAAAAGAAATGTACTTGGTGAAGCTAATGAATAAACCGGGATCATTAAATTGTCTATCATGCATTTCCCGCACAAACTTGCATTTTACTGCATATAAATCAGAGAAGAACATTTCAAATGGCTTTATATAATGAATGAGGCAATTTTAGGACAACCTATATAAGAATAAGCTACCTATAATCTTGAGTCATACTTTAAACAAGATTTTATATATATATATATATATATATATATATATATATATATATATATATATATATATACATATTATACATATGTTTATATAGAAAGATTTACAAAATGAAAACTTCGAATGAAAAGTTCAAAAATATATATAAACTTTGATTTAGTTTTATTAACATCTTTACCTCTTCAAAGATACCTGGCAGAAAAAAATTGCACACACACACAATAACACCAGATACAGGCCAGTAAAACAATAGGATTCCAAACTAGGTAATTGCAGCAAGGTTAGTGTAAACCAAATGCATTTATTATTTGCAATGTAATCCAATCTACTAAGACATGGCATGCTCTTTATTTTAATTAGCTGTTTCTTTAAAGGGTTGCTTGGTCCAACTGTCTTGATAAGAAGAAATTGTAGTCATTGCTCAAAATGCTTGTAGCAAATCTAGTTTCAAATTGAAGCAATTTATTTCGAAAGCAGTCTACTACTGCAGCAATAATCAATGTGTTTTCCTTTAGCCCATACTGGAGCTTTCCAAGGACTATTGTTAATTGCCTGTAACTAAATGACTACTGGTGCCCTTAAATGTAACTCTTTGGCACTTGTTCATTTGTTGTGTTTAACCAAATGCCAGTTTCCCTTAGGTTTTGTCTGGTGATTTTGCTTTACAATTTTCACTATTCAGTCTCAGTCCCTTAAAGAGGGCAAAGTCTATCATTTTAACAAAATAACACAAAGGCTAAACAGATTTTAAAAGGTCTGCACTTTCTCTTTCCATCCTCTAATGTTGAATTGTGATGAAATGGAATCTTTTTCTTTTTTAAATGCTGCCACTCCAGGCAACTTGAACTTGAGCTGAAAAGCAGATCCCATTTCAAAGGGAAAATAACATTTGCTGGGGCAACACCATTCACATTATAATGTAAAGATATTCTTTCGAATTATATTCGGATATATTCCCAGAAGTGGAATCGCTGGGTCATAAAGCAGTTCCATTTTAATGTAAATTAAAATACAGAAGTGAGCCCAAATCATTTATTTTAACTGTAACAGAATTTAACCAGTAGTAATTTTGTCCTCACTCAATGCATAAGCAATAATGGGTAGCGCTCATCTTAATGAATGTGTCCAGCTTGGAGCAAAAGAAATATGGAAACAAAATCTAATACACCATTTTCTTTGGGAGAGTTTATATATGCTTTATAAACCAATGTGAATAACTCAAATCAAGTGGAAAAATTTTAGCCTGCACATATTTAAAATATAAAAGCATTTAAATTATTTTTGCATAAAAATAATGTAACTGAGGAGCAGGCACTTGTGTGTGTACTTTGCAAAAAGACACATTTCTTTTCTGACTTTCAAGGGTGTCATAAGAATACTACGCTTCTGCATGTAATTCTGCAGAAGAATATGGGGACCATTGGAGATAATCTCAGGATTTCACTATTAATTAAATCCTTGTAAATGCTATTTCTTTAGACCAGTTTTTGGTATTCTTATTATTAGTAAATGACTATTCTATGGCTCAGAAGACTTATTCTTGCTTATTGTCTATACTCTAGGTATATATACTAACTTTTCATTTTTACCTGTACCTTAAAGGAGGTATTTATGTGACACAAGACTGCTTTGTAATTGCTTGGCTACATCAACCCTGCTCTCTTTTTCTCATTATATTTCAGACTATAATATTGATTGGCCTAGCAAATACTATATAAAACTTTTTGAGTGGTCATGACATATAGAAAGAGGAATCCTTCACATTTGAGCAGTTACTTCTCCAAATATAAAAAGGGCTTACTTTTATATAATTTTTCTTATATATATTCAATTTTTAAATGTTTTTAAAAACTATATAGAGACTAGTATTATAAATTCCATCTGAAGAAAATGCTAATTATGTGTATTGGATTAATGAGGTTACGTTTCAGGCATAGTTTTGATTATTTAAAAAGCTATTTGACTAGATATGGGGTGTAAGGCATGCTGGATGTCCAAGTCCAGTGCCATGCCAGCAGAATCAAGAGGTGTGCTTGGAGGCATTGCAGAAGAACCATTCCCTGTCTGGGCAGTTATCTACAACAGTGCAACTGACCTGACTTTCACGTTCTTTATAACTTCTCCCCACATAGCCCTTGGGTTCAATCTTACAAGGGCTCTCTTTTTTTAAAAAAAATAATAAAATTTTAAAGAATTGAAGTAAGATTAACAAGATAAAATGCATAGATCATAAGTGTTCAGCTCAGAGTTTTTATAAATGTATATACTTGTGTATCCACACCTGATTAAAAAAAGATCCAGAATATTTCTTGTACCCCAGAAAGTTTCTTCTTTCCTCTTTCCACTAAATTTTTACACAAAACAATAATTTTGTGATTTTTATAACTATTGTTTATTTTGGCTTGTTCTTGGATTTCATTTAAATAGAATTGTATAAAAAGTATTGAGTCTGGCTTCCTGCACCTAATATCATTTTGTGAGATTCACATATGTTGCATGTATCAGTAGTTTATTCCTTTTATTGCTGAGTATATGTTATCATCTGGACACAAGAGTTTGTTCATTATCTGCTATTAATGAGCATTTGAGTTGTTTTCGGTTATGGCTACTTTTATTTATTTTTTATTGAATTTATTGAGATGACACTGGTTAACAAAATTACACTAGTTTCAAGTGCACAATTCCACAACAGATCTTCTATATACTGTATTGTGTGTTCACCTCACTGAGACTACCCTGAACATTCTTATACAAACCTTCTTGTGAACATCTGTTTATATATACTTTAATTATACACCTAAGGTGTGTAATTGCTACTGATAAGGTACACTCATATTCAACTTCATTAGAAACTGCCTCAAATTTTCTAATATAATAGTACAATTGAGAACTTTCATTAGCAATGTTTGGGAGTAGAAGGTAAGCATTCTCTATTAGTTTTCCATTTCTTATCTCCCATAAAAAATTTTAGAGTGAAAATTCCAAGTGTTTAATGTATTAATTTAGAAAATAGAATTCATCTAAACAGATTTTTCAAATATATAAATTAACCTATGGGCATAACTTAGAGTTTTATGCAGGCTTCTTTGTGTGGTGGAGATTTAACACATATCCTGAGAGAACAAGAGTCAATGTACTCCAGAGAATTATCTACTCACCCTTTCTGTTCACATAGTTTAAATATAAAATATAGCATTTTATATTTCATTTCTGGTACTTTTTTAGTACTATTTTGTGTAGTCCCTCACAAAAGTCAGCAGATAAAGTCGTCTGATAGTCTGATATTTATAAATACAAAATATTAAATTCCTAGAGGTATTTTTCAGTATTTCACCTTTAATTTACTTAGACTCTAAAATATTTAATAGTTCATTTTATTTTTTCTTTTGTAAATTCATAAAATCTAATCACTTTTTCCAAAATTTTCTTGTTTTATTTTAATTTTAATAAGAGCAAGAAAACACACTTGATTAAATAGTAGTTATGTATTTGTTTATTAAACTGTTGAATTAGAAATGAAGGACTAGAAAATGAAAACTATGGCTGAGTTCTTTTCCTGCAATTATCACAAGAAAAGTAACATCAAAAGCAAACACACATACGATGTCCTTGTAAAAAAATGATGGCCATGCTTCTCAGATTATGTTTTCCTGATATTGCACTACACCCATGATAATTTCACCTCATTATAAGATCTCAGAAATGATCTTGTAACCCAAGAGTGGTCACCACTACAAAACCATATATTTGAAAGTTCTCAATCTAAGCCTACATTAACTGTTACAAAATTAAATAACCCATTGGTGTAGTCTAAATTACAAAATCAAAAATACCATTATTGTAGGGCCATAATTTCAGGAATACTTATCTTTCATTGTAATTAAGGAAAATAGTACTTTTCAAAGTAATTATCAACTGCAGGGAACGATGGTGAATTGTCAATAAAAACGTTTGGACTGTGGATGATCAAGAACAACATGCACACACAGGCAATTAAAGTAAGTTTCAGCATGACCTGTGGTGGCACAATGGATAAAACATCGACCTCAGGTGCTGAGGTTGCTGGTTCAAAACTCTTGCCTTGCCTAGTCAAGGCACATACAGGAAGCAACTATTACAAGGTGATGTTTTCTACTCCTCTCTCACTCCTCTCCTTTAACTCAAATCCTGGGGTCCCCAAACTACCTGCATGCAGCCCCCTGAGGCCATTTATCCAGCCCCTGCCGCACTTCCGGAAGGGGCACCTCTTTCATTGGTGGTCAGTGAGAGGAGCATAGTTCCCATTGAAATACTGGTCACAAGACTATACTTTCAGGGATCGTTTCTATAGTTTGAAATACTGGTCAGTTTGTTGATTTAAATTTACTTGTTCTTTATTTTAAATATTGCATTTGTTCCCATTTTGTTTTTTTACTTTAAAATAAGATATGTGCAGTGTGCATAAGGATTTGTTCATAGTTTTTATTTTTATAGTAGTCCAGCCCTCCAATGGTCTGAGGGACAGTGAACTGGCCCCTGTGTAAAAAGTTTTGGGACCCCTGCTCAAATCCATAAATAAAACCTTAAAAAGAAAAGTGAATTTCAAAGTTTCTGCATTCTGGTTCAATGTTTAAATACTAGTAGCCTTGAATTTGTTTATTGTCCATGAATTCTAAAGGAAAAAAAAAAGAAGTAAATGTTTTATCTCCAAAATTGCCTGATAATTTTTGATGTAATGTAGACATTTAGTAGGAATAAGAGAACTTGTATACAGTGAATGGCAAGAAAATCTTTTTTTTTTTGATAGAAAATAATACCATGCCCAGTGAAAGGGGAAACAAAGAAAAATTATAAAACAATTTATGTAGCTTATTGAAAGGAAAATATTCTCAACATAGTCTGGTGTAACATACACTAGGTGGACGATTTCTTAAATCCTAGTAAGCATTTAGTTCCAAGACTGTGGTAGACCACACTGAGTAAAGACCACTTTATTCAGAAAGATATAGGACAAGAGCCATTGTTCCTGGCAAGAGCCAGCAGACAGTATTGATGAAGTGGTCTACCCAACACTCCCACCGCAGTCCACACTACTCCTCAGAAACTGTGCTTTTTCACTCCTCATCTCCCTTCAGCCTCAACCCTCAAGTAACAGCACAGAAGAGAAAGATAAAATTTCACAGAGGATGAATTCAGAAGCCATCTTGGCTTAAAAGCTTTGTATCAATAGAAACCAACCCTATAGGTATAACTTGTAGAATTCCTAGAAGGGATATGTTTCTGTATAAGTTACTGAACTCGGGCCAAGCCTAAAATTTTAGTTCCAATCAGGTATTTATAATTCTCTCAGTCCAAATGCTATCTACCAACATAGGTTCAGTTTTACCATAAGCAATGTTGCTTAGCAATACAGTTACTACATACCACCTTATCTGGTAACCAAGGAAACAAAGCTAGAAAGTTATCAAAAGGTCAAATTTTCATGCCCACATCTAGTCTCATTTACGAAATGATGAGATCAAGTTGAATTTATGGTTTTGGATGTGAATGTGGTATAATCCTTGTGGTTTGTTTTTCCAGAGCTGATGTACACAGTTGAACTTGCTGGAGGGCTTGGTGCTATCCTTTTGCTGCTTGTTTGTTTGGTGACCATATACAAGTGTTACAAAATAGAAATCATGCTCTTCTATCGGAATCATTTTGGGACTGAGGAGTTGGATGGAGGTAAGATGAGTTCTTTATTTTAATGTTTTTCTGAACATTCTTATTTGTCTCCTGTCTTTGTTTTATTTAGGGGAAAGAAAAGTTACCTGCATAACTATTGACAGCAGCTCTTATAGTATTTCCATCTGTAACTTCGTTTTTGGTTTTTTTGTTGTTGTTGTTGTTTTTTAATATGGAACTACATGTGTGATGCTTTGGAGCCAAAAGGTATTTTCCTCTGGAAATTGTCAAGTAACACCTACCCAATTTTAGAACTGTATTCCAAACAGCACTTATGAATTACAAATGCTGATTGTAATGCTATCAGAGTGTTCACGTTCTCTCACCTTGTAATCAGTACTGAAAAGCCAGCTTTACTTTTCTATAGGTAGGGAGTGTCTCTTTTAATTGTGTTCCCTAGCCTAGTAGTTCCAAGGGAATCTCAATTTGTTCTCTGTTTAAACTGATCAGTTATAATAAACTGTACTGAATATTTTAGAATTCATGCAGCAGTCTTTTCAATACTGTTTATTTAGCTTTATTTAAAGAAGCTAATTTTTATTCTAAGTGTGGACCGACAGAAAAGTACATAAGCACATTGTTTTCATAATTATACATCTAATAGTTTTACTCAAATTGGACAAGTAAATATTATTTTTATAGAAATGGTAATTGTTATTTGCCTCTGGTCAGTCATAAACACGTGTATAATCTAAGAGGAATTTGAATTCCTATAAAATCAGTTTCTTAAACCACTTATTAGAGGACTTAAGTTTTTTCCTTTTTGGTCAATTGAAAGTGACTCATATATAAAATAAATTTGCAATATATGAAGCATATGCAAATTGACAATAAACAGTACAGAAGATAAAGGTTTCTTGATCATATTTATAAACTTTTTCATTGACCGTCAGTGTTACACTAAATGGTACAAAGGAAAATGAAGGAATGGCCTATGATACCACATTTCCAGGGTCTTCTGGAACAAATCCACAGATAGAACTGCAGGTTGTCAGGCTTGTAGAGAGGAACAGTTTATTCAGCATCCCTAACACTCCTCTCTATTTAAACTCCCCCTTCCATTGGGCAAAGTCTGCACTGTAGCAAAACTGTATTTTTTGTTTGTTTTAAGTGCTATTTGTTCTTTGTTCCTAATTTTCTTGTCTGTTCATACAAAGTATGACTTTCTTTTGCTACCACTTTAAAGAGATATGAAGAGATTGTCACTATCAGAGTTGTCATTGACTGGGTACCAAGCAATGTGTTAGGCATTCTTTAAAATATTCTTACTAAGCCTCAAACAATTCTGAGGTCAGTCGTCATATCCATTTTACTGATGAGGCAACTGAGGCTCACAGAGGTTAAATAACTTACTGAAGAAGATAACACAAGTATTACTATACATGGCCAAGATGGGATCTGAAAATATGTCAGTTTCCGAAGCCTTTTAGTTTATTAAACAGAGTCCCTATGATTTTTACACTTAAAAAAATTAAGTATGTTTAGTTTAATCTAAAGACCTGCTATTGTTTGCACGATTAGCACAATAGAAGATATATGGAAAAGCAGATTACCTAAACAAGTCCCACTTTATCTATTAACCCTATTTTGAATATGTTTATTTTGTGTTCTGTATGGCATGAATGATGTTATCCAAACTATCAATTTCCAGTGTCATGTTCTGAATGGTAGAATATTCTGATGGGTTAGATGTCTATAGACCTTAGTCATATGCCCTTGGATCCTTCTACATAAGCTGTTATGGTCGAATAGTTATCTCCTTTTCCAGTGGTAGAGAATTTCTCTGACATCTTCAAATTCCCATTTTTCTTAGCTTTCCCTCAAGTGCTTTCATCTTCCAAGGAAGAGATATTGTTAAGAAGGAACCTTAGGCTTTCATATTCTTGACTTGGCTATAAAAATATATAATGTGAAACTCAAAGCTAAACAATGTCTTCTTTATCTTGACCACCTTTTTATATCCCTTGAAATGGGAATACATAAAATACTCTTGGAAGTGAAAGAAGGCAAAGAATGTGAAGATAAACAGTAAAAGAAAGTTTAGCTAATATTTTGAAGTAATATCTTACTATGATGATATGATAATAACAGAACCATTGAACATTTATTGAATATTTATCAAATAACAAATGCAGTGCTGACTACTTAAATGATACTCATAGAATCACACAACCAGAAAGACAGAAAGGCAGAATTAAACCCAGTCTAAAAAACTCCAAATCCCAACAATTTCAGCCATTGTATCAGGCTAGGAGAGGGAACATTTGGCATCAGAGACACATTCAGCCAATTCCTTGTAGGTTATTACAATAGGCATTACATGACTATATCAGTTCCATATTGGAAGATACGATTTTTCCAAATAAGACATACTGTTACTTCACTCTCTTGGTTGGTTCACATAATTTCTTATCCCCTTCTACCCCTTTTACAAAACCTTGCATTATTTTTATGCCCCAGGACTCAGTCCTTAACACTTTTCTTCTAATTCTGCAACACCCACCTTTCTGGATGATATTTATAATTTTATTTTTAATTGGCTTGATGCACAAATAACTCCTAAATCTAAATGTTCTTTTCCTATTTCTCTTGTTTTAGTATAATTTTTTTCTGGTAACTTATTGGCTATTCCTACCATAATAGGTCCCAAACCCAGCTTTTAAATCACCTCCCACAATTATTTCTAGTTATCCTTTATTGTTACATCTCAATTTTTTGTATCATCCTCTACTTAATTTTATTCACTTTCTCCTCATCTACCAATTTCAATTAGTCATCATGGCCAGTTAAGTTTACCTCTTGAAAATAGACTTTTCCCTCACTTTTCATTGCAACTGCCTTTTCCAAGTCTCCTACATCACCCTCCAGACCTTCGTTCTCTACTGCTCAGCCAGGCTTCTCTTTATAAGTACAAATTTACTGTGATTCTTTGGGGGGAAAAAGCATGCCTCTATATTGATGCAACTAATATTTGTAACTTTGCCACCTCCATAGAATCTGACCATGAAGAGTTCCATTTAGAGGGATATGCTGGTCTTGAGACAAGCACAACTGTTGGGAACTGACCCAAGACAAGGCAGTCATACATGATATTTATGTCCTTTGGATAAATGAAGCAACTATAATGGTTAGGGGTAGGAGAAGTTTAGGTATTCCCCTACCACCTTGATTCCATAATATGGTGAAAGAGAATTTAGACAAATTCTGCTGCATATACATTTATTAACAATTAAGCATGTACCCCACTATAAACTTGAAGATGTTCTCATGTGTGTGTGTGTATCTGTCTGTCTGTGTGTGCCTGTGTGTGTGTTCCCAATAAAAACCTAACAAGAAAGTTTCTCCTGAGGCAAATGTGATGATATTCCAGTGGTAGGATTAGGTTAAACATCTAATAACATCTAGAGAATATTCCTTATTAGGACATAGGACTTGAATCTCCCCATACCCTTCTTTAGATCTTATGGCTGGACTAATAATAAAATTGACACAAGACTAGATTGACAGGAGAAAAAAAAAAACAATTTAACACGTGTGAATGGAAGGATCATAATATGATGCCCAGATCATAAAGTGAGGTTCAAAGAAATGATTAAACTGGACACCTTTTATACTTTTTAGATAAACAATATATTTGTGAAAAATTGACAGGACAGAAGAAAAGGTTAATGTTTATTAGAAAGGAACTGAAGGTAAGTTTGCATATTCATTAATGAAGAATTTAAACAAAGTAGTAAATTAGAAAAGAGGCAACAAGTTTTGTTTATATAGATTCTTTGGCTCTCTATTGATTAACTTTAACAATCAGGGGTGTCTTTCAGGAAGGAGAGGACACCTTTCATGTGGAGATCAAAATGTTCATGCACTGGCAATTTCCTAAATAACTTTAATTAAAAATAATCAACATGCCATTGTGAAATATCTTCGGGTGGCCTGTCCTGGACCCTTACAAAATCAAGCTTGGAACAATTTCTCCAAGAAGGCAGGCCACTGACTCACTAGATACTTATAGGGGTGGAATGTGTCTCTAAATTAGGTTAAGTAATTTATAAGTCTTGGGTAGCACAATGAATTCACAATGGAGGATCTATTTACAAAATCCATTATACTTAGTAAAAAGCCACTAATTTTAGCAATAAAATGTGATTTCTAACATCCATTGTGCTAATTAATGAAGCATCTACTTTTGATTTAGAAATAAAGATAGCTGAAGTGCTCGTGGGGGCTGCCTCTAGAGTGCTGCCTTACTTTATTTAAATGCTAGTTGGCCATCCTGATAAAAACAACCTATTGTCTCTAGAGCAGAATTTGTATTAACACAGTAGCCCATCTTTTTTGTTGTTGTTAGAATAATTACAAAGAAAACGTAGTCATTGTAACATCAGATTCCTTGCTCCTCTATGCCACTGCCTGGGGTTTCCCTTCCACTTTAGTTTCTTTATATAAATGTAATCTTGTTTCCCTTCTTTTTTGTTTTTCCTCCCTCCTCTTTCTGTCTTTCTGTCTCTCATACACACTTCATATTTTCCCCTTAATTTATAAGGATTTCCTTCATAATGCTAAGGTCTAGTTATTGTCTCCTTCATTGTTATTAAAATGGCACTTTAGATTCATTATTAGCGTAACCCTTTTCATTTTGAGTAATGAGTGCTTACTAGTGAATGCTTACTACCCGTAGAGCATTGAGAATTCAAAATTTCTTCTCTCTCTTTATTTCTGTGAAAGGAAGGCTCAAAGAAAAAGTCATAAAGAAAAGCATTATTACTTCCAGAATTTTGCAAAGATAGATACATTTTAGAACTGGCTTTACAAATAAAAACTACAGTGTGTCCGTCAAGTCATGGTGCACTTTTGACCGGTCACAGGAAAGCAACAAAAGATGATAGAAATGTGAAATCTGCACCAAATAAAAGGAAAACTCTCCCAGTTTCATACCTATTCAGTGCAGTTCCATGTGGGCTCATGCACAGATTTTTTAGGGCTCCTTAGGTAGCTATCCCATATAGCCTCTACAGACTCGTTACTAACTGATGGCCTACCAGAACGGGGTTTCTCCACCAAACTGCTGGTTTCCTCAACTGCTTATCCCACCGAGTAATGTTATTCTTATGTGGTGGCGCTTCATTATAAACGCGCCGATATTCACATTGCACTTTGGTCACAGATTCGAATTTAGCGAGCCACAGAACACACTGAACTTTCCTCTGTACCGTCCACAGCTCGACTGGCATAGCTGTGGGCTGCTCCACTGTATACACGGTGTTACGTCATCATCTGCACATGTGCACATGCTGCCACATCATCCTACAGAAACTGGGAGGGTTTTCCTTTGATTTGGTGCAGATTTCACATTTCTATCGTCTTTTGTTGCTTTCCTGTGACCGGTCAAAAGTGCACCATGACTTTACAGACACACGGTATATAATAGCTATTTCAAGAAAAATAAGGTTGTAAATTTATAAGTAATCTAATAATAAGAGAAAACAACAAGTACCAACTCTTACATGAGGATTACACTGGTAGATGTAGTAAGATACTGCATACACTTTCATTAAGAAGTAACTTCTAAGAACAGCCTTAAGGCTCGGGGAGAGGGTCTAGTGCTAGATAAGTAACTCTATCTTATGTTTGTTTTTCTCAGAGTGCAAACTGTTTTGTTTTTATCTTTGTTTCTATGCTTCTGACTATGGGGTATAGGTGTATGCTAAGTAATAATGATAGCAAAACAAGCTTATAAGAACACTATAATTGTTAATACAATTCCTATTTTCAAGATGAGGAAAGAAATTTCTAGTTCTGCTTCAGCAGTTATTACAGGTATTAGACAAAATTAGAGCAGTTTTTATAATCTCCACCCCCAACCCTTGGAAAATGTGAGCATCTATTCCATTTCAAGTGTATGAAACAATTTGGTATCTATGCAATCTTAGATCACAGAATTTATTTTTCTTTCTCCTTCAATTACAAGGATGCTATTAATTGTTTCAGGAATTACTGTCCTCACATTCATCAGTGAAACACAGTACTTGTGTAAATCACTTAGAAATCTTATAGGGGGAAAAACAGACAGATGTTTCTCTCTCTCTCCCCCCTCTTCTCTCTCTCTAAAATTAATAAGTAATTTTTTTTTAAAAAAGAAATCATTAGGGTTTTGTTTCTGTTTTTAAGTGGTAGTAATTAGATAATTTACATACACATGAACAATCTAAAATGTGTTTTTGAGTTCCAGAAAGAGACCTGTAATTGTTTTGGTATATAACTTGCCCAGCTGTAAGCTGTTAAATGATAAGAATCAAGCTTTCTTATCCTAAATGCTGTGCTCTCTATATACCACTCTGGTAAATCTTACCTCTTTAAGACCTCTAATATCTATGCTGCCCACTGACCTCCTAAGGAAATAAACTGAACATCTACTTAGGGACAAGCATTTTGCTATATGATGGGGATTTATTTAATCCTAGACATCTTTAGGAAGGTGCTATTTTATAGGTCAGGAACCATAGTATCAAGTGAGTAAAACATAATTAATGACAGTCAAGATTTAAGAGCTCAACTTTCTTGGTGTCATATTGCCTGATTCTTCTTTATCCATGTATCCTTGAACTGGTGTCTGCATTTGAAGGGGCAGTGTGTACGGTCCTTACAAGTTGATTTCACCAGGTAAACTTCTTCTCTTGTCTGTTCTTCAAGCCAATGGCATTACCTCTAGAACTGCAGTTGTGCTGGGCTGGAACTGTTTTTAAGGCTGTTTCTGAGTCTGCAGTAAGGTCCATGGTTGTTAACATGGCTAGGTACAAGGGGTTCAGTTAGACAAGGATCCTGTCTGGTTTCTGGGTGAGTGGGACTGCTTCTAGTACATGTTAGTAGACTATCACTCAGACAAGTGTCCACTTTAGGGTCCACAGCTGAGTTCTCAGTCAGCAGGCCTATTACCTGGTGTACGGATGTGTGTGCTTCCAACCATGTGTCTAGAAGGGCTCCTGCCTGGTCACTGGATAGGTCCCTGGGTAGGCAAGACTGGCTATGGACCGTGGCTGGAAGGACACAGGCAAAACATGTTTTATTTGTCCTTTTTACTGACAACACTCCTGTTGTTCATTTTTTGTGGGACCTGACAGTCAGAATCTCTCAAAAGTTATGGAAAGAGTAAATCGTTCGCTATACTTGAGTTTATGAAGATTATTACAAAGAGTGTGTACACCAGCTGTTTTCCATCTCTGCAGGGAACAAAGTTATAGTTGAGGGTTTAAGTTAGAGAAAATACAATTTAGAGAATAAAATTCAGAATAAGAAATATACTCTTGTACTCCACTGCTATAATTACTTATTTGTTCATTCATTCATTTTTAAATTTTATTTTTCACTTACAGTTGACATTCAACATTATTTTGTATTAGTTTCACATATATAACAGAGCAGTTAGATATTTAAATAATTTACAAAGTGATCCCCCTGATAATTCTGGTACCCTCCTGTACCATACATAGCTATTACAATATTGTTGACTCTATTTTCTGTGCTTTACATCCCCATGACTGTTTTGTAGTTAATTCGTACATCTTAATCCCTTCACATTTTTTTCACCCAATCCCCAACACCCCTTCTCTAGCATCCAGCAGTCTGTTCTCTGTATCTATGAATCTGTTTTTATTTTTTCCTCAGTTTCTTGTGTTCATTAGATTTCACATATAAATGATATCATGTGGCACTTGTCTCTCTCTGTCTAGGTTATTTCACTTAACATAACATCCTCTAGATTCATTTACACTATTGCAAATGATGACTATTTTTGAACTCTTTATAAATTTAAACTTACTTTAAAAAAACACAGACCTATCCTTTAAGTTTGAAATAATTTTGTGGGTTTTTTTGTGATTAAAAAATATCATTTTTCAGCCCTGGCTGGTTGGCTGAGCAGTAGAGTGTCGGCCTGGTGTGCGGGGGACCCGGGTTCGATTCCCAGCCAGGGCACATAGGAGAAGCGCCCATTTGCTTCTCCACCCCCCCTCCTTCCTCTCTGTCTCTCTCTTCCCCTCCCGCAGCCAAGGCTCCACTGGAGCAAAGATGGCCCGGGCACTGGGGATGGCTCCTTGGCCTCTGCCCCAGGCGCTAGAGTGGCTCTGGTCGCGGCAGAGCGACACCCCGGAGGGGCAGAGCGACACCCCGGAGGGGCAGAGCATCGCCCCTGGTGGGCAGAGCGTCGCCCCTGGTGGGCGTGCCGGGTGGATCCCGGTCGGGCGCATGCGGGAGTCTGTCTGACTGTCTCTCCCCGTTTCCAGCTTCAGAAAAATACAAAAAAAATATATATATATCATTTTTCAAAGTTTCTCCAGTCACATGAAGCTGATACAGATTAGTCAATATATGTTCTTACAGATATTTTTTTTTTAAATCTAAGAGCTGTTACCCAAAATTCATCTTCAGCTGGTAATTATGAAAAAATAAAACACCTTATATACATATGACTTTGAGACAGGATACATTGCTGAATCTTAGTATGGTATCTGGTACAGTGTTTGCAGTCTGATAACTTTCAAGTCCAGAATTTGCTTCTGGTGGTAAAAAAAAAAAAATGCCCATCCCCTTATTACACAGACATAGACTCTGGGGAAAGAGAGGAATTAAATACCAGTCAAGTGTCTCATTGACTTGAGGATGCTAATGCAACTGCTTGTAAGGAGTTTTTTAGCCACATTTACTCCTAGAATAATCTGCATGTGAGCAATTTCTTTTTTTTTCCCCTGAGAGTTATTAGTTTAAATGCTATCAATCCATCCAAATGACATAAAGAGATAGAAAACTGACTGAGGCCATAGGACCAATTTTTGAAGTTCACTTACCCTTATTATAGTTACTGTATATATTACTCTAGGCAAGAAACTGTCTCCTTTTTGATGAAAAGTGTGGATTCTGGCTATTTTATTGAGAGCATATGCCCTGTCATATAAGAATCAATTATCATGAAACTATAACTTGTGTTTAGGGCCCTGGCTGGATGGCTCAGTGGTAGAGTGTAGGCCTGGCATGCAGAAGTCCCAGGTTCAATTCCCGGCCAGGGCACACAGGAGAAGCACTTATCTGCTTCTCCACCCCTCCCCCTCTCCTTCCTCTCTATCTCTCTCTTCCCCTCCCGCAGCCAAGGCTCCATTGGAGCAAAGTTGGCCCGGGCACTGAGGATGGCTCTGTGGCCTCTGCCTCAGGCACTAGAATGCCTCTGGTTGCAACAGAGCAATGCCCCAGAGGGGCAGAGCATCGACCCCTGGTGGACATGCCGGGTGGATCCCGGTGGGGCGCACACGGGAGTCTGTCAGAATGCCTCCCCGTTTCCAACTTCAGGAAAATACAAAAAAAAAACCCCAAAACAAACAACTTGTGTTCAGGTTTTGTGGTGCTCTTGTCAATTAAGTGGCTGCTAACTGCAGTTCTTTGATGTCTTTGAGAATTCTAGAAGCCTATATTCTGTCCTAGAAAGAATTTCTCAAATTATGGCCCAGGATCAGCAGCAGCAGCACATTAGAATTTTCTATAAATGTAAATTCTCAGGACCTCTTTTAGACCTACTGAATGAAAAATTTGAGAGATGGGGTCCAGGAGTCTGTATTTTAACAAGCCCTCCAAATTCTGATTATTCATGCTCAAGTCTGAAAACCAGTTTTCCAGAGGAGTTTACAGAGATTCTAGGGCATTTCTTTAAGTCACATTGAGAAACTACAGTTCATTGCTAACATTGAACCCCACAGCTCCTAGAAATTCTTTGCAGAATCCATGCAGGCAGCATGTAGTGTGTACAACCAAGGCATTCTCTCCTAAGAAATAATCCAGGTCTTGAGAAAATCTCTACACCGTTATGAGATATGTCAAGTGTTATCCAAATGAATGGCCATTCATTCATTTAATCAAAATATTTTGAGCATCTACAAAGCTCTGGTCATATATCTGAGTCAAGAATCTTGTGGATAAAGAAAGAAAATAAGATGTGAGCACAATATTATAATACATGGGACAAGAGATCACCTCTAACTCAGATAAATCAGATTCAAATTCAAAGGAAACAAACTGTGTATTTAACTGCCGGTTTTTGCAGTGGATGGCCATAAATATTTTTTAAGCCACCATAAATGTAATCAGTAGTGAAGTTTGGAAAAATAAATTTTTGGGACTCTATGTGGAATGGGCCAGAAGGAGAAGAAAACAGAGAAGACCCACTAAAAATAATTATTATAACAACTGAGAAATGAGTACAACTTGACCTAGATGGAAATAAAATCCAAAGGATTTTTTCCAGTGAACAGCTGTGAGATTATTGGTAAATGCAAGGGTTAGATAAGTAGAACATGCATCTGAGGTTTGGAGACTAAAGAAGTAAGATTGTTGTGTTATGAAAATTATAGTGAACTAAAAGGTGAAGAACAGAGCTTAAGATGGGAAGCTTATTATTTTGTGAAAATGTTGAATGTAAGGTGCATGCTAAACATTCAAATTAAGAGATTCAAGTGATATGTAGAAGTGGGGGACTATTGGTAGTTCATGAGAAAGAAAATAGGATTGGACATCCAAGTTAGGGAGACAGCAACCTGGAAGTGATTGTTGGCATTATGGAAAGAAAGAAGATTTTAAAAGGACAGTAAGCTGAGAGAAAAATGAAGCAAGCTATAGATAGCATCTTGAGAAATTATAGCATTTATGGGTTGAAAGAGAGGCATCTGTGGAAGAGACAGAGGAACTGGAAACAGACAGACAGTGTCATGTAGGCAAATGTAATAATCAGCTGGAGCTTACCCATATTTGTGGGTCAGTTGTTTACATTTCTTCTGATTTGTAAGTGCTCTGTTATTACTGGTGTTAATATTGATCTGGTTTTCAAATATTTTTAAGCCTAGAAAAGACAATGGGCAAAGAATGAAGATCCAGTCATTACACATCCCAGATTTGAGCAAACTTCAACAGTTTATAGAACTTTGTGACAAACTAGAAGAAAACAACTTCCAAGAAATAAAATAGTATATGCATGAAATAATATTAAAATCTACAGTCTGGCTTCAGGAGCCCTCCCTCAGCATAAAGGCAGTAATTAGATTGAGGTGAATTAGGAGTTCTGATATCACATTCTGAAAAGGAAATTGATGAATGAGAGACTATCCAAAAGATAAATTACTTCTTGTTCTTAGAAACAGTAAATAAAAAAATTGGGATGTTTATCGTAAAAAAAATGAGATAAAGATAATACATGATAGTGTTCATCAAATATTTGAAGAGTTGTTATGTAAAACGGGAGAAGAATGAAGAAAGAGACAGATTTGAGAACCAAGTTCCATTCATTTATATTGTAATTTTTTATTCTTATAGTCAAATTGATTAACATGATGAAAATAATTTGACAGTGTTTTACATGTAAGATAAATGAAGATCAGTAAAGCAATATGCTTTTTCTATAATAATTCAGTGTAATAATATCCTCATTCACAAAATCCAAGAATGGGCTTCCAGTAAAAAATTAAATATTCCACTGACAAGCAAGGTACAATCTTCTCTTTTTTTTCAACAGGGTAAAATGACTAAAGGCAACATTAACTGAATGTACCATTATTTAGAGTAAGCACATGCTATCCAAATATGTAGCTTTATATAAGCAGTCAAGATTCTCTATGATCTGTGCATCAAAAATCCTAAAAGTTAATGTATTATTATTCTTTTCATTGTTTTTTCTCCTACTACTTTCACAACAACAACAACAAAAAGTGACCCTTTATACCTCCAAATTAGTTCCAGAATATTTGGCATTATTGAATTGTTTTAAAAGTTAACAAAGACTTCTGTCTTTGGTCCCATAGAAATGACACCTTTGGAGATGTCTGTGAAGAGAAGTGAATGTTTTCATGTCCTGTTGTTTTCTTTGTACAGTAGTGACCTCAGTTTTATTATGTAATGTTTTTGACAGACAATAAAGATTATGATGCATACTTATCTTACACCAAAGTGGATCCTGACCAGTGGAACCAAGAAACTGGGGAAGAAGAACGCTTTGCTCTTGAAATCTTACCTGATATGCTTGAAAAGCACTATGGATATAAGTTGTTTATACCAGATAGAGATTTAATCCCAACTGGAAGTAAGTTAATGTTTTCATTTGAGAGTGTGAATATATTCTTGTGTTTATGTAATAATCATTTTTAGACAGAATTTTACCTTTTGCTTCTTTTCTACAAAAATTGTGTCATTTTCACAAGAAATAAATATTATAATGTGTTCATATGAAACTTAATCTTTGACACTTCTGAGAAACTACTTACATTATTTTATAAAGCATCTCATTTTATGAGCCTAAACATTTAAGGAAACCAAATGAGAAATTTTTACCTGGACAAATATTTCTAACATTAAAAGAAGCAAAGCTCATACTCTATTCAAAGTGATCATTCATTGGCTATTTTCATCTTCTCATAACATTACCCAACAAACACCAATTATCATTTAATGAGTGAAAGAGAATCTTCCAGGGCTTTAAGAATCACTTGTTGTATTTACTCATTCTGATCCCTTTTCTCTTTTGTAGCATACATTGAAGATGTAGCAAGGTGTGTAGATCAAAGCAAGCGACTGATTATTGTCATGACCCCAAATTACGTAGTCAGAAGGGGCTGGAGCATCTTTGAGCTGGAGACCAGACTTCGAAACATGCTTGTGACTGGAGAAATTAAAGTGATACTAATTGAATGCACTGAGCTCCGAGGAATTATGAACTACCAGGAGGTGGAGGCCCTCAAGCACACTATCAAGCTCCTGACGGTTATTAAATGGCATGGACCAAAATGCAACAAGTTGAACTCTAAGTTCTGGAAACGTTTACAATATGAAATGCCTTTTAAGAGGATAGAACCCATTACACACGAGCAGGCTTTAGATGTTAGTGAGCAAGGGCCTTTCGGGGAGCTGCAGACTGTCTCAGCCATTTCCATGGCTGCGGCCACCTCCACAGCTCTAGCCACTGCCCATCCAGATCTCCGTTCCACCTTTCACAACACGTACCATTCACAAATGCGTCAGAAACACTACTACCGAAGCTATGAGTATGACGTACCTCCTACCGGCACCCTGCCTCTTACCTCCATAGGAAATCAGCATACCTATTGTAACATCCCTATGACACTCATCAACGGGCAGCGGCCACAGACAAAATCCAGCAGGGAGCAGAATCCAGATGAGGCCCACACAAACAGTGCCATCCTGCCGTTGCTGCCAAGGGAGACCAGTATATCCAGTGTAATATGGTGACAGAAAAGCAAGGGGCACCTGGTCCCTAGGAGCTTGAGTAGAGTCTGCAGTCCAGTGCCTGGAACAAAATCCTCGACTGCTGCTGTTACAAACATGCATTACAATCTCTAGAACACGAGGAAAAACAGGGTCTTGTATATATGTTTTTTGCAGTTTCTTTGTAGCATCAGTGTCTTCCTGTTTTACCATGTCTCTTACCCATTACATTTTTTACTTTGTTTTATATGTCATTGGAATTTGTAAATTTACATTTTTTAAAGAGACGTATGTATAGATAGAAAACTCTTTTTTTGCTTCACTAGTTTAGTCTTCAAATGGGTTTTATTTCCTTTCCTTGATTTTGTTTTGCTTTTAACATTTCCTTGGGGTGCTTGGACAAATCTCTCTGATGGGACAAAAAGCACAGGATCCTCTCTTGGGTTCTACGTAGGATCAGCAGGGCCATGTAGGCCTTCAGAGAGCAGTGCAAGAAATACCAGCATTGCCACTGGAGGGGGGAAAAAAGATGAGAAGAACACTTGCTCATTGGAGGGCCACACAAATCAGAGCCCTGAATCTCGTCCTTGTCCCGCCTCATTTCCCACCTCTATCCTTCTAATGGTGGCATGATGTGTAAACTCTGAGGAGGAGTGGGGGTGGGTTTGTCTTAACATTTAATTCACTGCTCGTCAGAATACACTCCAGACCCAAAAGTGTGCTAGTCACTTGACAGGGACTGCTACAGTGCGCTAAGAAGAGAAAATCAAGGGCATGAAAGGGGGGGAAAGAGTGTTGTTTCCGTTTTTTAAATGAGTTGATGTACCCTTATATAAATACATATATATATAAACACACAACAAAACAAAATAAAAACAAAACAAAAAAAACAAAAAAAGAACAAAAAAACACAAAAAGACAAAAAACAAAAAGTTAAGCCCTATATTTGATCACTTCCTGGAAAGGCATGAATGTGTTTGTGGCTGTTTTTGTTTAATATTCTACTTCCTCTTTTTCCTCTATATTTTTTTCTGCAAATGAGATTATGTGCAAATGCCAGGCAAGTTAACCCTAAAGGGTGAATCAACACAAGTCAAAAATGAAATTTACATTGATGGCTTCCAAACCAAAGGGAAGGACAGGATGTGTCATCAAATATGTTTTGTCACTTTGTATTATACAAAATGTTATTTTCTAAAGAGTCAGAACAAATCTGTGAAACTTATTATAGGGTCCTCTTGTATTAAATGTTAATTCACTGTATTTAATTTTTAATGCTACATTGAGAATTAAGTGTTTGGTTTCAGTTTGTAAACATAAACAACACTTACTAGTATCAAAGTGTTTAAATAAGAACTCAGGAGGTCAAACAGATGAATACCTACAAAAATCAGTATTTTCAAAAGAAACATTTACACAGAGTGGTTTTTAAATTAGGTGAGAATGTGTTTAAAATAATTTTACTGTATAAAGACTTAGTGTTATTTTAACTGTGTAATTCTATCTTTCAGAAACAAAGCTGATGCTACCAGGACATTTCTAACTATCATGTAGCTTTATGTTTGAAATCAGTGACATAAGCAGCTAATATCTATTTTTGGTTGAAGATAATGCAAATCAGTCATAAAGGATCTTGCAGAAGGCAGAATTGTTAAAAGAAAATATTACCTAAGTAGTTTTTAGTTAAAAAAAAATGTGGTGAAAACACTGATAATAGAACTTTTACATTACTTTAGTGATTCATTGTAGGAACTTCCATCCTAGCCGTTGTCTGTGGGTTCGTGTAGTGACTATTGTATGCTTGGTTTGTTTCTACTGCCATATAATAAGAAAACAAGTCTACAGTTTTGGTCACAATTCTAAGATGTGAGTTGGCCACAAAATTGTAAATTTCAGTAGAATTCATGGGGGAGGGTAAAATTGAATTGTGAAAGTATAAGAGATAAGTATAAGACTTTTGTAACAATACAAAGGTCTCAGTACTCGGGTGACAAGGTAAAGAAGCCTTGGGATATGCGTTGATTTTTAATTCCTTAAAAAAAAATCTTTATTTCCCTGACAACTCACCTGGGTTCTTCTTTAGAATCTGTTCTTTATTCCCTCGCTCCCCTTGGACCTGTGTCACATTTTCACAAACCAGAACTGAAGCTGCAAGGACACATAAAGTTTAAAATCAGCTTTGCACATTGGGTTATTTTCAGAATCCAAGAAAGTCATTGTTTCCTTTGGACTATGGACACCTGTCAGAGACTGGTGGCAATGAACCACATTCAGCTGGATTCCAGACACCCCCCCCACCCTAGTGCTCAGAAAACTGTAAACGTGGGAATAGCCTGGTTTATTTTATTTTTTACTATTTTTATTTTTTTAAGTGCACGATGGAAGTGTGGAATAAATGCAGAGGAAGTAATCACACCACAGTCATATTTTAGGCATCCATAGGTGTTAATTTAGCTGCCTTGGGAGTACATTTTTTGTTCTACTTTTAGTGTAGATTTAAGCACTTTGAATAGCATGATTCAGGGATTGATGGGTAATATTTGATATTCTCACGATTTAAACATTTTTTCCTCTAATGCTTTGTCATATCTTTAAAAAAATGAAATAAATGGAGAAGCTGTCTATGGCTTTAGAAACATTCCTCCCAAGTATTCCTCTATCAGCTCCATGTGAGAACAAATGAAGGAAACTGTCATGTGTTCATGTGCTCTATGTTTAACAAAGTTTATGTTAGAACTCACAATAAAAAGAGAAAAAAATGTATTTTCCCTAATTCTTAGGTTTTATCCTTCTCTCTCTCTCTCTTTCTTTCCTTTTTTTTTCTTGGTGGGTGTTTTGGGAGATAAACATATTCTAGTTTTAAAAACATAGTCGGAAGTGTGACTATGTTAGCCAAGTTGAGGGAAAGAATGGTCTTGTGGACTTAGACATGTATGATGTTTGTTATTGCCTGTGTTTCGTCCATCATTGCTCAGGCTCCAAGAGACACATTATGGACTAAAAAGTTCATCTGGTTTTTTAATGTAACCTCTACTTGCTGCCTATGAGTGTCCTACCTTTTACACTGGTGCTCAAATCTTTGATTATTTAATTTCTAATCCATTCTTTAGGTTTCCTACAGGCAGAAAAGAAATTTGTATCTCATACAGCCAGCTGATTTAAATTTTGATTTTTCTATGAACTAAATCTAAGACTCAATAAATTAAGAGACCTGAACCTACTATATTTCTATAGCTAAACATCCAGTTGTTCAAAGAGTCAACAATTTTGAGTTTATTACTTTCTTTATAATTTATGATGGAGTTGAACTCTTATCAACTTAGTCTTAAATATCTAAACACTGTTTTCTTCTTTATTTCTTTATTATTCAGTATTTTATAACAAGAGAAAATATAACTGAAATCCAGTGCCTAAACTCTAAGTAAATTTGGTTTAGCCTTGAATAGTCATTAACTTTGACAGTTACAATTTGTGTAAATTAAGATTACTGTTTCTACAAAAACATTAACTCATACATTTGTAAATTATTTTCTGCTTCTGGAATCATACCCTAGTTCTTCTTTTTCTAAGAAGTATTTTTATCTTATGCTTAATTTCTTTCTTTTAAAAACCAACATCTAGTTTAAGTTTATATCATTAGTCCCAGAAGAAAGCTTATTGAAATTCAAAGGAGAATGTTGGTATTATAAAAGAGAAATGACTGAATGGAACTAAGGAAGTAAAAAGACATGAAAAAAGAAAATCCCTTACTGTATCTAACCTGCACTCACTTGGTCATTATTGACATTATTGTCATCGTTGGCTAAGAGAGGTGAAATATTAAATGGGGTAGAAATCCTACATACAGACACATATTCCTTATCCCTGAAGAATTTTTTAAATAATATATACAGTTATTTCACAGAATTGATGATGCAACTGGGTTCCCTGAAAGGAGAAGCTTGTCAATGGAAGCAGAGCTATTTCTTACCTTACCACGAACTGTTTCCACGTATTGTTCTGCGCAAATACAGTAACCAACAGTCAAATTTTGATTAGACTCAACAATACACTTTAAACTCGGTTCAGGGACCCCTTCCTTGAGTCTGTGTAAAGGATTAAAGGAAATTATGAAGTCCTTGAAATTCCAGACAAAGTTGTAAATGTATGCAAAATTATATTTTCCTGGATGTCAGAGTCAAAGGTATCCATCACCTATAAAAGCTATTAACATTTGGATTTAAAGCATATTCTCAGAAACTGGCACTCAGATCAACCATATATCTTGCAGGCACTCTTATGGCTACTATTCCTCACCTGTATTCATGAAAATTCACTAGATAGATATTATTTTAACAAACCAAGGCAGCCCCTCTTCCAATATGACCTGACCTATGGGAGACTTGGTTTGTAATGAGGAAAAAACATTGTATAATAACAAGTAATTCATGCTCAGATAAATGAGAACTGACTTACTATGATAGTTCACTCATTTCTTAATTTACTCAAAAGATAGTTTGGGGGGGTGTGAAATCATGTAATTTAGCATGATTCATTACTGCATTAAACATTTTTATGATTTGGGTTTAATCATGTTTCCTAGAACAAAACTAAGAAAAATTAATTCAGTACAGGAGTAGAAGAAACAACCATTTGACATGCTTTTTCCAAAGGGATCCAGTTTTGTTATCCCAAGATTTAGATATATTTGGTTTTCAGCAAATGAGCTTTTGCCAGGTTCAGGATATATGATATAACATCGGGGCAATATGAAAAACTTTGAGAATACACTGAAGTGAGGTGGTTATTTAAAGTTTTACTGTTTAATCATGATTGAAACAAGGTGAAAGTTTGTGCTATGTTGATAAGTTTAAGATACAAGGAGCTGTAAGACTTAAATCTGAGTAAAGAGAAGGATGATGATGAGTTCATCTTAATTCTAAACTTGTGTGTTTTGTCATCGTTAAACTTCAATCACATGCATAGAAAATGCCCAGACTAAAAAGAAGGAACTCAGCTCTATTCCTCCACTGAGTATTATTTCTTCCTTCTAGGGATAGAATGCAAAACATCTTTCCATTATAGACACATAAGATATATAAAAGAAATTTTTCCTTCTGCCTTTTAGTAAATATTCCTCTGAATAGTCTGTGAATTCACTGATAAACTCATGGTTCTGAATTGTTCATTAAAGTAAAGTAAGACCGTGTTGTTTTCCTACCATTCACTACCTTCATTGATTCATTCCCCAGGGTCCACAGCCTGAAAGTATTCTCTTTCTAATAAAGGCAATCACTCTCAGTCATCATAATGTATTCCCCCCACAACTAAATGAATAGAAACTGAAGAACTGCACATGAACTTGAGACTATTACATGTAATATTGGTGTTGTGTAAATTTCAATCTTCATAGTCCAGATAACCTTAAGTTTCAAAGGGCATGCTGGTCATTAAAAAAAAAGATTTAATGTAAAATGACATATTACATAGTGCATGAACATGTGGCAAAGTAAATTGGATTTATCCTTACTAGTCAATGAGAGACTAAATTTGGGGAGATCAAATGTGAGTGTTTTAGGTTAATTCTCAATTGGAATGAAGACATCTTTATGTTAAGATACATGGACAGTCGTCAGAATTCTTTGCAGCATATGCTCCTGGTACCTAGAATCCTTAGTGTGTTCTTTCCACCAAAGTGGTGGAGATGTGTTCATATAATCTGCTATTGAATTGTAAATCTTTTACATTTTTAGAGTTTGAGGGAACCCAAATAGGAAAGTGAATTGAGTCACTTTCCTCTACTGGTGTTCAAGTCAAATTTTAAACTCACACACTCTCAGATATGTTCAACAGTCAGTAAAAAAGTGCATTTTACATAGTGTTTCCCTTTAGTTTTGCCTACTCTCTGATTTTGTACAAATCTAGAATGTATGTAACTCATGTGTAGGTGATGGAGGCGCTCCTTTTTTTCTTAGAATACTTACAATTATATATTTGGTTTTGCTTTGACTAGCAATAGGAAAATAGACAAATACAAGTGTAAAAATGAGAAATTTTAAACTTGAATTATAATTTGTGTTTTATAGTCGTTTCATAAGTCTGTTGCTCTCTATGAGTATGCTCTCTATATATCCTGTAAAAATAAATTTATATGTTACATAGAAATTCAGAAATTAAATTATTTATTAAGCTACAAATGTTTCTTCTGGTTTCTACCTGATCATAGATAAAAATAAATTAATAATGTGTTGTTGGAACATATGTAAGTACCTGCGTTAATTTGATAACTTGTTATACTTTTCTTTCTCTATGTCTGTATAAGCTTATAACTCTTAGACTTAATTCTTATTTTAAGTGTAAAGAAAGGGACTTAAGAAATGTCCAACTGTCTGGACAAAAAGAAAAACTTTGGTAAAAGGACAAGTCCAATTACAAAACCTTTTTCCTTCAGTACTGGATTATGGAGAGGTTTCTATTACAAACTTGATCACTTAAAAGTTGTTATCACATTGATGAGCCTTTCAAGATTAAATCTGAATTTTCTGTCTTCTATTTCATAAAATTCTTTGAGAAATGGAAATGAAAGGCATTATAACATGATTCCTCTTTGCTGTTTCTCTTTCTTACTTCTTGCTCCCTGGGTATTTTATTCCTTTCTTTTTAAGATACTACTCACATAATGACCTTAAAATAAAGTCCCCTCAGGTAATATTTTAAAGTGACCAAGATCTTTAATCATCTTATTTTTCTACTCTGTTTGTACCTATTGGCAGTGCACAGTCATTTCTAAAGGGAAATGTTTCTGGCCTTACTTTTCATTTCATGTTAAAGATAAACTTATTATCTATTTATTTGTGGGGAGGGGGATGGTGGTAAATCACTCCATCACAAGTATAACAAACAAGTCAAAAACCATAAGCCTCTTAGAATGAATGGACTGTGTAGGCAAAATTCATACCTTAGGCCGCCTTATAAGAAACCCTTATTGAAGATGAAGCAGAGTTAAATCATTATAAAAATGGAAAACAATGTTTTAAAAACCTGTAAGATTATTTTAGGTTGGATTTTAAAGTAATTAATATACCTAAAATTTCATAAAGTCATTTCTATCTCAGTAGTGTTTTTCAATAAAAAAAAATTACTTCTACTGAATATGGAAAATGTTGTATGGATTATGACTCAATAAATAATTTCCATACTGTATTTAAATTGTGACTCATAGGATCCAATCCATTAATAAAAACATCAAGAGAGAATTCTCTATTTGAAAAATATTTGGGACTATTTGGGCACCTCCCATACACATAAATTCTCAGGAACTTTCAATTACACTCATATTATTGACAGGTTGTTAAAAGATTGATACTCATGAAACATCTTAATTATGTCTAAAAGTTTCCTAATTGATACTATATCAAAACTTACTGGAAAATTAAAAACAGAAAATGAGGCAACTATTCAGGGAATTAAAATAGCGGTAACCCAATCAGTAACTGCTGTCATATTTTTAGCATTTATGTATGGTCTATAAGAGTAATTCAAACAAATTCTTTGATTAGTTTTCAGTTACTGTTTAATGCCCAGTGATACTTATGTGAGTGGAAAGGGTGAGGTAAAGTTATGAAGGACACAGTACATCAAAATTTGACCAATAGTTTAGCCAATTGTTTTTCCAAATTAAGGATTTTTATCGCAGTGATATGTTAATTGGTTTTTGATGGTACACAGAGCAGTTTACTTAAATAGTTATGTATTTGGTTTTAAATGTGTTAGGGTTTTAAAAAACCCTAAGTAGCACATCAAACTTGACTTTACAGACTTACATGGCAGAAAGATATATACTTACCTGACTTAAATTAAAGCATAGGTAAATAGTAGTTTAGGAAAGGTGATATATGGCAAAAGTCATCAAGATAATTCAAGAATGAGTGCATTATGGAAATACTGCTAAGACAGTCAAATTTCTAATGTGTATGGAGAAAAAAATAATAAAAGGCACAACATCTGCAAAAATAGAATGCAGAACAATCTACCAAAAGTCTACATAAATGACAAACAGAACTACAAGATTATGAAAATCAATACCTGGTTTAAATTAAGCAATATATATATATTGCTTAATTTATATATATATATATATATATATATATATATATTCAATATATGGCTATATATATATCAGTTCTCCTGTTGTCCTTGCAATAAAGAACTGTTTACACAATTATGGACTTGAAAGAAAAACTGGACTATGAATGAAAATCTTTTCTTAAGTGGTCTCAGCTGAACAAAGAATCATTTCTCAGCATGCTTTTCTAAAATAAAATAAAATAAATTGATTGCTAGACATAATATATAAAAAAGAAATTATGATTTTTGGCACGTTAGAGACTGTGACATAAAGGTTTAATGAGGGGCAAAATAGTTCTTTCATAGCATCCTTCTAATGAGCCTACTAGTAACAGTTATAAAACCTACACGTATTTGGAATCACCTGGAATGTTTAAAAAGTCCCCAAATCTTAGAAATCCATAAGAAATAGATTTGGGGCTTGTTCTCTTTGTTAGTTTTTTTTTTAATAAATGCCTCCAGGTGGTTTTATAAGAACCAGAGTTGAGAACTAGAGAAACCAAGCAGATCTCAAATTTTAGGGTTCAGAAGAATTGCCTGGAAAGCTTGTTAAAAATAGAAATTCAAACTGAACTCCAATAGTATTGGAGTGGGGCCAGAATCTATTAACAAGTTTCCTAGGGGACTTTAATGTGGAAGCTCACAGACCACTCTTGGACAAACACAGTGTAGGATTTGTTGCTTCTGTCACTACAACTGTTGCTACTCTTTGAAATACAAAATCAGTTTGAAGAGGATGAATATCACCAAAAGCTCAGCCTTCTTTTTTAAACAATTCCTCCCAATTTGTTCATCAGAACTCACACTAAAGAAGTCCTGAAAAAATTGACTTATATAAATAATTACACTTTATTTGAGAATATCTCAGAAAAAAGGAGAAGAGAGAACTAGACAAGAAAATTGAGTCCATGGCCTGACCTGTGGTGGCAGAGTGGATAAAGCGTCGACCTGGAACACTGAGGTCACCGTTTTGAAACCCTGCACTTCCCTGGTCAAGGCACATATGGGAGTTGATGCTTCCTGCTCCTCGCTCCTCTCTTTCTCTCTCCTCTCTAAAAATGAATAAATAAGATCTTAAAGAAAATAAAGAAAAGACTGAGTCCAACTTTGTCATGAAATATATGACTTCAGAAAAGTAATTGTACCATTATAGAAGAAAAATCAGCTAATTAATAGTTAAGTGTTCATTAAAAGCACACCTTCCAAGATAATACAGGTCTATTGTAACTTTTGTTTCTGTTAATGGAGAAAAATAGTAAATTAGACAAACATACCAAGAATACTGGTTGTGAAAATAAATATATCAATATCCAAAAATTTTAGACTTAATTAACAATATTTTGCCTCATGTTAACAACAAATTCATGAAAAGATAAACTCCAATGAAGATTTTTCCAAATGTCTTTTTAACATGATAATCACTTCTGGAATTTGTTAATAGCATAGATTACTGGTTCATACTCCAAAAGAATTAAACCCCAGAAAATTTTTATGATCATGTAATTTGGAGAACCCGATAAAGTCTAAGACTATATTCATGCAATACCAATAAATTTAGTTAATTTTATGTAAGATACAAGTAGAGTGCATCATTTTGCATTACTTTAGCAAAATGACAACATACACAACAATGACAAAACAATTGATTCTTTATATCACACATCAATCACTTATTCTGATGATATAATTCCTGCAAATACATTTATATCACCGGGCTAACATTTATCTTTATGTCCCTTGTTTGTATCAGGAATGACTATCAGTCATAAGATAGCTAGCTTCTATTAAGACAAATGCCCTATTTGATGTCTAATTCTCATAACTAATCATGACATGATATGAGCATATGCTAAGAGTATATTTCAAGGACATGGCTCCTGTTAGTCGAAAGAAAATACTTTTATACATTTTTTGTGGAATAACCACACATCAAAGAGTTTCTAGTGAATTAGTTTGAGTTTTTCCACTCAGATTCTAGTTACTTCCACAGCCACTGTAAGCCCTCTTACTATCTAAGATTTTATAACACCAGAACATCCAAAAATAATATTCAACAGTAGAATTTTAGTGAGTGCAGTATAGTCTCTTTTATTTCTACACTCAAGTGAAGGAGACAATGTACCAATTGAGCTTGAGTTATTTCTAGAATGTATTCTGAAAGGCAAGAGTTCCAAACAGTAAACTTAGGTGATGTTGTGTATTTAGCATGCTAAATTGCACATGTGAATGCATGTGTAATGTGTGCACACTCTAATTAAAAGCACACACAATACATTTAAATAAGCTAATCAATATATGCTCTGCATTAAATAATAGTTATGAGTTCCCAAAATAATGAACTCCTTCAGGAAATTACCCAGTGAGTCATTTTTCACAAGCTAAAAATAAATAGCCAGATTTCTGTTCGACTAACTTTTCTTTAAGAACATGCATTTTATCTTAAAGGAGAGAGTCAGCTCATTCTTGCTTTTCCCATAAAAAAATCTGTGATTGTTTCCATTTCTTACTTTTTCCATTACATGGTAGCCTTGAATTATTTATTTATAAAAATAGGGAAGGTATTGCACTCAGCAACTATCATAAGAAAAGCTTGTGAAAGCACCAATGTTATTACCATAAGTTTTCTATCTTTTAGTCGATTTTGTTTTCTCAGGACTGTGAAATAACTTATTTTTTTCGAATTCCATTTAAATTATGTCCTTAGCGAATAACATACACTCAGCAAAGCCTAACTTTAGAAACAGTTACTGATAAGATTTTTTTTTTTTTAGTTTTCTCTTACTTTACAGACTCTGTGCCATCACTGCGGTAAAATAAAAACACAATAGAATCAAGTAAAATTACAATTGAGTACTACACCTTTAATATTCTGTGCTATGAAGTGACCTTGCATTCACAGTCATCTTCAAACAGGCATCTGAATTACTTGCTGCATATTTTCATAAAAAAAAACTGACATGGGATGAGAAATTATAAGAAGAGGATAGCAGAGATTCCTGCTGGGGTAACATTAGAGAACTAGACTTTGTGCTGATATCTCTAGATTTTAGCTATGGCTTATAGGTAAGATTATATAACCTACTCTAGCAATTATAACTTATAACTTACTTAGCATTTTGTGTTTTCATTTTTAAGAGGGAAGGAGATCACTCACTAAATTTAAATGCTGCATATGTTAGCAATAGAGATAGTGATTTTGTAATTTTGATTGCACTTGCCTTACATTTTCTTGAAAAAGAAAGTATATATATAAACAAATATAGATGAGAATGGTTAAAGAACATTGTTTAAAAATAGGCAAGTTCTGCACTGATTATACTTTTTTACATAACTTAATGCATAATGGCAGAGTATATTTGCTGATCCATGTAAGGAGTATATGAGCACATGATAAGAGCAGTTTGTATAAGCACAAGGTGTTCTATGTTTAGATTAACAACTAACAATGATAACTTTTTCTGTGACTGCTTTAAATTTCAAAAAAGTTGGATGTTTAAAAATAAATTTATTATTTGCCTAAGAATATTTTTGTATTAATATTGGAAAAGGTTTAAAACATGGACTTGCTTTATGGAGCACAATTTTCAGAGAAACTAAACAGGGTATGTGTCCAGTTTGTAAAATGTTTTCTTTCAGATTACTCTTTTGCTGATTAAATGCAAGCATATGATGACTTGAAATACCTTTTTGTGAACTGAACAATACCACCACTACCAACAACAAAAATAAAGTAATGTGATTAAGTTGCGTATGCAAACTTCTTTTAATCAACGATAATAGATCCTGAAAACAGTAGCAAAGATCAATTTTTCTAAATATAGTGCTAGAAATAATTATCAATATGGTTTGCCATTCAATGCATGAACTTATATTCATTACAAGAAAAATATTGATATAAACTGTGTTTTTAGGAGAATTTTTTTCTTCATGTTTTATAAAATTACATTTATTTTCTAAAATTAGAACAATAAGACAAGTTAATAGTACAGAATACTTCTCAATAAATATTAATGACATCAAAACTAATATATAAGGAAAGTTCTTAAATTTATAAGAGCTTCTATGAGTACCTATTAGTGAATGTATGTCTTAAGCTAAAAATCTTAGAAGATTTTAGTGAAATAACATATTTCAAAAATGATGTACTGGGTAATATTTATATTGACATATATTATATATAAGGAGATTATGTATATACTTATATATACATATATTTTTTCTCTATAATGCACCTGTATTTAGTTAGATACCCTGCTTTGAAATCTATAAATAGTATATGTAAATTTGCATTGGTTTAGGCATAGAAGAGTATCTGTAAGGGTAATAATGTCTCTTAAAAATTAAAATGAGAGACTAAATCATTTAAGAATACAATAGTTCCAGATAAGATGTGTGGATTTTTATACATGCTTTTATCCAATAAGTAATATGAAGAAGGTTCTATTAACTCCTCATTGAGAAAAAATGTAGATAAACCTTCTTCACTGGGGACAAGATTTGTGACAAAAAAATCAAAAAAATAATTACATTTTTTTTTCAAAAATATGAAGTATCGGTCTTGGCTAGTTGGCTTAATGGTAAAGTGTAAGCCCAGTGTGTGGATGTCTCAGGTTCGATTCCTGGTCAGGACACACAGGAAAAGCAACCATCTGCTTCTCTACCCCTCTACCTTCTCCTTTTCTCTCCTTCTCTCTTCCCCTCCCACAATTATCACTCCACTGGTTAGAGCACATTGGCCCTGGAGCTGAGGATAGCTCCACGGAGCCTCTGCCTCAGGCACTAAAAATAGCTCAATTGTGAGCATTTTTAGAGCTCACAATTTTTAGAGCATCAGCCCCAGATGGGGTTTGTGCATGTGGGGTGTCTCTCTATCTTCGCTCCTCTCACTTGGAAAAAGAAGGGAAAAAATATGAGTTGTCATATTTGCAGCACTATTGGGTATGGAAAAAACAGTGTACTTGTACAGAAATTCTTTTTTTAAGTTTGTCAAACACTTCTTCTAAGAGGCCAAAGGCATTAAAACAAAAACTAATTTCTGCTTTATCACAGATGTTCCTACATGCATGGTAAGTATTGTTATTTTTTAGTGATATACAGTTATTCTGTATTTTGAGCATCTGTGCAAAAGTGTGTGGTTATCACTATATTAGGTTGCACCCATTGGAAATGCCAAAATCAAGAGTAGGTGGATGAAATTGCTCAAAAAAGTATTACAAGAATTTATTTGGAAAAGTAAAAGACATTTAGATCAATAAAAATACCAATGAAAATTTAACCTGTAGAAATTGACCTTAGGGTCTTACTACTCCAACCCAATTATATATAACATCATTGAATCAATATATTGATTGACCTATGTAAAGCCAGAAGCCAGAGCTACCATCACAGCTGCCTGGCCCATGCAGGTTCGCATTGGATTCGGACAGTCTGTAAAGAAACAAAGGAGCCAAAAACTGATGGGCCATCTTCTTTAATCCTAGCTTGCACCCAGCGGGCAAGTAAAAAACACACACTGGGCTCCAAAACCCACTCACATTCAGTGCTCACAAAGCTACTGACTTATCCGAGTTTTCTAGAATCAAAGGTTTCTAGCTCACCAGACTTATTCACTTCTGTTCCCCATCTCCTTCCTTCTCCCTGCACAAACTCTGCACAAACTGGCTTCTCACTCAACATTCCGCCATCTTGGCTGCTTCTCCACGTGGCCTTTCTCTGCTCTGCTCTCTGCTCTTTCCTCTAATGATAATCTCAGGAACCAAGAGAGCAAGCTCTCGTTCTGCCCCCATTTTATAGTGTAGAAATCCAAACCTTTAATCCAATATACAAAATAGGGAAGTCTCTAATACAAAGTCACTTATCTGGGGCATGATGGGATTGTACCACCCCACATCAAAAAGGGTGGGAAAGGCTTAATCCCAAAACCAAGCCCCAGGCTACAAGGATCCTGCCTGCCCACAGCCCGTCCCCAACACACATTAATATCACCTGGGCAACAGCCTCTACGTGGGCAGCGCCATCTTTAACAAAGTGAGCATAATATATTTTATCTGCCCAACAACATACCTTAATATTTTTTACTTGTGATTCATGTAAGAATTTGGCTAAATTAACATTAGAGTTCTTTTTCTTCTATCTCTTTAATATCTGTTTTAAAAAAGAAAAGGTGGGAAGAAAAACTAACCTTGACACTGCATGCACACACATGCACACACAGGTATGCACATGCACACATGTTGTGAGTGACTTTTTTGGGAAGATTTTTTTTTTTCGCTCTGATGTTCTAAGCATCCCTACTCCAGTGTTAATGGGTGTTCACACAAATATATCCCCAAATTTGTATTGTGGCTATAGAATTTAATGTTTCTGTGATAGTGTTAACATATTCAGGGAGTCACCTCAGGGTAGGGCCATTGGGACAGCACTTGGGTGGGCCTCCAGTGTTAACTATCTGAAAGTATAGTCTTAACTTTCAAAAGAGTCTAGATCTGTTAACAGACTTAGGAACAATTATTATTGTACAGACTCATGCTAATTAGGCATCTAAGATATTCTTTTCAAAGCAGATAATAGTAATTAATAGTGAACAAGAAGACCAGAATGTTCTTGTCACCTTGTAAGAAAGCCAAATATTAATCAGTAGTTTGTTTGTGAAAACATGGAATCATAAAGAGAAAAGCTAGTAGGAAGAACTTAATATCAAGTGACATAATGCATCTGCCTTCACCAGTGAAATATAGTTGCCAATCAAAGTCTCTATCTTGAGTGTTTTCTTATTTACACAGAACTAGAAAGGCAGAAACAAATTCTGATTACTGATATCTCCTTTTTCTGGACTTGGTATACTTTTTTTTTAAAAGAATTCTTTTTTTTTAATTTTTTAATTTTATTTTATTTATTCATTTTAGAGAGGAGAGAGAGGGAGAGAGAGAGACAGAGAAGAGAGAGACAGGGGAGGAGCTGGAAGCATCAACTCCTATATGTGCCTGCCTTGACCAGGCAAGCCCAGGGTTTCGAACTGGCGACCTCAGCATTTCCAGGTCGACGCTTTATCCACTGCGCCACCACAGGTCAGGCTGGACTTGGTACACTTTTAAATATGACAATATAGTCATGCCTTGTTCTCAATACTTGGAATATGGGTATTAACAAAACTTCTCAAACATTCCTTTATAAGTACCTCCTTAAGCACTTTGTTTACTTTCAGTCTCAGAAGATGACCATAATTTTCAACTTTTAAGTCACATAGTTTTTGTTCTTATTGTTAAATAAGCTCGTTACACCATTAAGACCTATTGATTTGAGCTGCCGATGTTTAATAATTGAATTTAACATTATAGATCTCATTTATCTCTTAAAACGTATGGAAGCAAAGCACCAAAAAAAATTTTTCCTAGGGCTTCTTTTAGACTCTGGCAGAGAACAGCAGCTATTTACTGGTCTTTTCTAGATCCCCTTTAAGACTGTGCTTAACAGAGTTATTTATCTCCTAACCTAACTACATGAAAACCCTGAGGGGACAGCAGAATAGCGTGAAGAAAGGACAATCATTTCCTTTAACTCAAGAGCCTTTGAGAATGTTATACGACCTATTTTACCACTGAATTCCACATCTGAAAAATAAGTAGATAATGATACCTTCCTTGGCGGTAAGTTATAAAAGTTCTTTTCTTGCTTGCTTCATTCAGTCATTAATGCCAGGCATTGTTCTAGTCGGAGTAATACTACAGAATCAGACAGACCATATTCTTGACTCATGCCACTTACTTTCTGCTAGACGGTGATTCAACAGGCAAGTCCACAAATCAGTGAGAAAATTTCAAACAGTTATACATGGAGTGATTATATAAACAAGGGAGATATGATAGGAAGTGACTACCTCAAGAGGCTAATTTACTTAGAGTGGCTATGGAAGGCTACTTAGAAGAGATGAAATTATGGCTGAATGTAGACACAAAAGAAGGGGACAATCAGAAAAAGATGTGGCATTAACAGCCATTAAGTCTGAAGGAAAGGCTAATACAAATACCTTGAGGCAAGAATGAGCTTGATATGCTTGAGAAATAAAGAAAGGCCACTGTAACTGGGTCATTGTGAATATATTATAGCTTAGAATATATATATAAGGCATAGTACACGTAGGAAATAATTAAATGGTAGTTAGTATTATTGCAGACAGATTGAAAATTAGATTTTAACATTCTGGTTGTCTTAATGTTAAATAAAAATTATGAAAAGTAACTTTTCATTCCATTATCTTTTTGTGCAAAATATATTTGAGTTGTAATTTAGCAGTGATGTCCTGCAGGGACTTGACTAGTTTGAATTGAAGAGCATTTATTCTCATATCTCTAAGTATTTTATCAGCTATAAGAAAACAAAACAAATCAGCTATAAGAAAACAAAACAAAACTCCTAAAACATATACTTAGGACTTGCTATATTATATCAGAATTCTGGGCTAATCAGAGTCTATATGGCTATTGGAGGAAAGGCAGAAAGGCAAAAGAACCCCAAAGATGGATATGTAATGCCAACTGTAAAGCCAGTAACCACGGCCACCATCACAGCCGCCTGGTTCATGCAGGTTCGCACTTGATGCGGACAGATGGTAATGAAACAACGGAGCCAAGAACTGGTGGGCCATTACCTTTAATCCTAGCTTTCACCCGGCCAGCAAGAAATATACACAGTAGGAAAACACTTCCCTTTTGTAAAGCCAGAAGCCACGGCCAGGGCCACTATCACAGCAGCCACCTGGCCCATGCAGGTTCGCATTGGATTCGGACAGTCGGTAAAGAAACAACGGAGCCAAAAACTGGTGGGCCATAGTCTTTAATTCTAGCTTGCACCCGGCGGGCAAGTAAAAACACACACTGGGCTCCAAAACCCACTCACATTCAGTGCTCACAAAGCTACTGAATTATCCGAGTTTCCTAGAATCAAAGGTTTCTAGCTCACCAGACTTATTCACCTCTGTTCCCCATCTCCTTCCTTCTCCAGCATCAAACTGCACAAACTGGCCTCTCACTCAATACTCTGCCATCTTGGCTGCTTCTCCTGGCCACATGGCCTCTTTCTGCTCTCTGCTCTGCTCCCTCTGCTCTCTCATGCTAATCATCCCAGGAACCAAGAAAGCAAGCTCCTATTCTGCCCCTATTTTATAGTGTAGCTTCACAATCTTTAATCCAATATACAAAATAGGGAAGTCTCTAATACAAAGTCACTTCTCTGAGTCATGATGGGATTGTACCGCCCCACATCAAAAAGGGTGGGAAAGGCTTAATCCCAAAACCAAGCCCCAGCCTACAAGGATTCTGCCGGCCCACAGAGACACACATTAATATCACCTAGGCAACGGCCTCCACGTGGGCAGCGCCACTTTAACAAAGTGAGCATAATACATTTTATCTGCCCAACACCTTTCCAATCAGGGCTCCCAAAGCCACTTATTCATCCAAGTTTTCCTAGAATCAAAGGTTTGTACCTCACCAGCCTTATTCACTTCTGTTCCCCATCTCCTTCTCTCTGCACAAACTGGCTTCTCCTTCAGCATTCTGCCATCTTGGCTGCTTCTCCTTTCTTCCATGTGGCCTTTCTCTGTTCTCCTACAGCTTGGGCTCCTCTGCCCCATTTTATAGTGTAAAAATCAAAACCTTTAATCCAATATACAAATAAGGAAGTCTCTTATACAAAGTCACTTCTCTGAGGCATAAATGAGATTCCTCATAACAGTGCACCACCCCCTATCATGCAACAGTCAAGGGTGTGGGGAAAAGCTTAGTGTTGAGAAGATCTTAGTATTAAAAGGGTGGGAAAGGCTTAGTCTTAAAACTAAGCCTTAGGCTATAATGACCCTGCCTGCTTACAGCCTGTCCCTCACACCCAATGCAAACTATAAGCGAGCAAACACATATATATCATATTTACAAACTTATTTGACCAACATCAACAAAGTAGGGCAAGAACCAATGTCATAGTCTCCCACTTCTCAGTTCATCATGATGTGCAAAGAAACAATCGGGAAGGAGAGATATAGGCAAAGAGGCCTGGGAGAAGTACATTTATTTAGTTCTTTATTGCTGTGTAAATAACCATCCCAAAAGCCAGTGATTTCACATAATAACTATTTTATTACCTCTCATATGAATTGACTGGGATCAGCTGGCAGTTTTACTGGTCTTATGTAGGGTCACTGTAAAGCCAGTAGCCGCGGCCTCCATCACAGCTGCCTGGCCCATGCAGATTTGCATTTGATTTGGACAGGTGGTAATGAAACAACGGAGCCAAGAACTGGTGGGCCATTATCTTTAATCCTAGATTACACCCGGCAGGCAAGTAATACACACAGTGGCAAAACATTTCCCTTTCCATTCAGGGCTCCCAAAGCCACTGATTCATCCAAATATTGCTAGAATCAAAGGTCTCTACCTCACCAGCCTTATTCACCTCTGTTTCCCATCTCCTTCCTTCTCCCTGCACAAACTCTGCATAAACTGGCTTCTACTTCAGCACACCGCCATCTTGGCTGCCTCTCCTCTGCAATGCTAATGGCAGGAACCAAGTGAGAGAGGCCCCAGTCAGCCTTATCTTATAGTGTAGAAATTAAAGCCATTAAGCCAATATATACATAAGAAAGTCTCTTATATAAAGGCACTTATCTGAGGCATAAATGGGATTTCTCATGTAAAGCCAGAAGCCGTGGTTACCATCACAGCAGCCTGGCCCATGCAGGTTCGCATTGGATTCGGACAGTCGGTAAAGAAACAACGGAGCCAAAAACTGGTGGGCCATAGTCTTTAATTCTAGCTTGCACCCGGCGGGCAAGTAAAAACACACACTGGGCTCCAAAACCCACTCACATTCAGTGCTCACAAAGCTACTGAATTATCCGAGTTTCCTAGAATCAAAGGTTTCTAGCTCACCAGACTTATTCACCTCTGTTCCCCATCTCCTTCCTTCTCCCTGCACAAACTCTGCACAAACTGGCTTCTCTCTCAGCACTCTGCCATCTTGGCTGCTTCTCCTGGTCACATGGCCTCTCTCTGCTCTCTTCTCTAATGATAATCTCAGGAACCAAGAGCGCAAACTCCTGTTCTGCCCCCATTTTATAGTGTAGAAATCCAAACCTTTAATCCAATATACAAAATAGGGAAGTCTCTAATACAAAGTCACTTTCTGAAGCATGATAGGATTGTACCACCCCACATCAAAAAAGGTGGGAAAGGCTTAGTCCTAAAACCAAGCCCCAGGCTACAAGGATTCTGCCTGCCCACAGCCCGCCCCCAACACACATTAATATCACCTGGGCAACGGCCTCCACGTGGGCTGCATCATCTTTAACAAAGTGAGCATAATACATTTTATCTGCCCAACACTCATAAGAGTGCACCACCCCACATCATGCAACAATCAAGGGTGTCGGGAAAAGTTCAGGTTTGAGAAGATCTTACTGTTAGAAGGATGTTGAAAAGATCTAGTATTGAAAGAGTGGGAAAGGTTTAGTCTTAAAACTAAGCCTTAGGCTATAACGACCCTGCCTGCTTACAGCCTGTCCCTCACATCCAATGCAAACTATAAGCAAGCAAACATATATATCATATTTACAAACTTATTTGACTAACAGTCAATCACATGGTCGTGGTTGTATCATAGAAGGGAATGAAGTCATATGGAGGATAAACTGGAATACTAGGATGGCTGTGCCTCTCTCCTTCATGTAGTTCAGGGTCTCTGTTCTCTACTTAGCCCCTCTACAAGGCATCTCTATTTGGTTCTGTTACAAGGGGAGCAATGAAACCTCAATTCTTATCTTCTTGAGAGAAAGAATTCAAACAAGTGACAAAATGCAGCAAGTAAAATAAGAATTTATTGTCTGTACAAGAAGAATATTAGAGGAAAGGGGAATTTGGAGACAGGGTCAGGGGGTTAGCCCAGGATGAGCTGCCACTGCCCACTGCTCCCCTGGTTGCAAGTCTCCTGGGGTCCCTTAAAGCTTAGTAGAAAGAGAGAAGTAAGGAAAATTCACCTGGGGGGAAGAAGAGGAGAAGGAGGAGGGGGAAAGGTCAGGCATACTCCTTGAAGTGAGAGCACACTGGGATCTTTGTCCTGAGGGATTTTAAGGATGAAGATTTTAGGGGAAGTCCCAGAGGAAGATCTTAATAGAATATTCATCAGCTTTTCAGTTCTGTTCTTTTGGGGTTGTGCTCTCCACTGATTGGTCAGTGCCAGAGCAGGGTGTCATTAGTCAATGCAGCTAGCTGGTCCTGAGGTCAGCCATGGCTTTCTTTTGTTGGGTTTTGCTGCTTTTTTGAGCCTGGAGCTGAAATACAACTGAAACCTAGATGTTTTCTCTAGAAGTTAATGCTAAGGCTTTCTTGTTTGTTCCTCCTCTAGGGAGATCTAAACCGACATGACTTGTGATATGCAAGGGGAGGAAACCTCAAAGGAGGGTCAGAATTCCATGACTAGTGATATGAAATCAGGGAGTCTAAACCACATGACTAGCTAAGGGAGAAAAGGTCACCTTAGGAGTGAGGTCCTTGTTTTCCCAGTTTTGAGTATTGCTAGGCATCTAGGGCTTTTTGCCCTTGTGGCCTTTTGTGCCTGGCCTATAGTCCTTGCTCTATTCATCTAACTGCCTACCACATTCCAGCCTCAAAGACTGTGGCCCCATTTTTTTCCATGGAAAGGGGTACAAGGTCTCTTTTGTAACTGCTTCCTGCTGAAGAGGGGTGACGTGTTTTTTCAGAGCCAAAAGATCCTTACTCTCTGTCAGAGGGATAATGAGTCCTTGGCAGGGAAGGAGGTGGTGATGGTGTCTAGAGGAATTGTTCCCTAAGTATGATTGGGGCTTGTACTTGTATCCTGGTGGAGACAAATGGTGTCACAAATTTCAGTATTATTAAGCAAAAGCTAGAATGACAAGAATTATGATGAATGGTCTGATAAAAGGAAAAGTTTCAGTTTCTACTACTTTCAAATTAAAGGATGAAAGACAATTAATGGAACTAGAGTTTAATATTCACAACTGTGTATTATAGACTCCACTGAAACAGAATTTTCCCCCTAAATTAACCCTCATTTTTATTAAAGAGTCAAATTAAAACCAATTTATTTATTGCATTAAGTCCAGCTTTAATTTGGCCTGATTATTTGCATAAACACAGTAGGAATGGCAATAAATCATATAAGCTTTTTTAATTTGCTTTGTTAGACTTTTATAAGGAACCTTCAGGTTCAGCTTTAACCAACCCCTCAGGACAAATAAAAGCCAAGCCACACAGTTGCCATCATGCTTTGCCTGCAATACCTGTAGGTTTAGGTGAAATCCTCAAGCTTTTGAGTTTCCCAAAAATGTTTTGAGGTTCTTTCCTTGCTATCTCCCAGGAAAGTAAACTTTGTCCCTTATTTAGAAACACTAGAGATGAACCACGTGAATAAGCAAGATACCAGGCCATTTCCTCAAGGGCTTTTATTGGCTCTCAAAGTCAATGTGAATTCCTTAAAGTTTTCTGGTGATATTCAGAGGCAAAGCATGTTCTTTTCAGACATGACAGTTGGTGGGCAAATGAGTATGTAAAATTTCTGTTTTTTTTAGTTTGCTCACTGTTGGGTGGATAAAATGTATTATGCTCACTTTGTTAAAGATGGTGCTGCCTACGTGGAGGCCGTTGCCCAGGTGATATTAATGTGTGTTGGGGGCTGGCTGTGGGCAGGCAGGATCGTTGTAGCCTGGGGCTTGGTTTTGGGATTAAGCCTTTCCCACCCTTTTTGATGTGGGGTGGTACAATCCCATCTTGATTTAGATAGGTGACTTTGTATTAGAGACTTCCCTAATGTGTATATTGGATTAAAGGTTTGGATTTCTACACTATAAAATAGGGGCAGAATCGGAGCTTGCTCTCTTGGTTCCTGAGATTAATATTAGAGGAGAGAGCAGAGAGCAGAGAGCAGAGAAAGCCCACGTGGAGGAGGCCAGGAGAAGCAGCGAAGATGGTGGAGTGTTGAGTGAGAAGCCAGTTAGTGCAGAGTTTGTGCAGAGAGAAGGAAGGAGATGGGGAACTGTAAGGCCAGGAGCCAGGGCCAGGGCCACCATCACAGCTGCCTCCTAGCGCATGCAGGTGCACATTGGATTTGGACAGTAGGTAAAGAAACAATGGAGCCAAAAACTGATAGGCCATTTTCTTTAATCCTAGCTTGCACCCGGCAGGCAAGTAAAAACACACACTGGGCTCCAAAACCCACTCACATTCAGTGCTCACAAAGCCACTGACTTATCCGAGTTTCCTAGAATCAAAGGTTTCTAGCTCACCAGCCTTATTCTCCTCAGTTCCCCATCTCCTTCCTTATCCCAGATACAAACTCAGCACATCACTCAGCACTCTGCCATCTTGGCTGCTTCCCCTGGCCACATGGCCTCTTTCTGCTCTCTGCTCTGCTCCCTCTGCTCTCTCATGCTAATCATCCTAGGAACCAAGAGGGCAAGCTCTCATTGTGCCCCCATTTTATAGTGTAGATTCCAAACCTTTAATCCAATATACAAAATAGGGAAGTCTCTAATACAAAGTCACTTCTCTGAGGCATGATTGGATTGTACCACCCCACATCAAAAAGGGTGGGAAAGGCTTAATCCCAAAACCAAGCCCCAGGCTACAACAATCCTGCCTGCCCACAGAGACACACATTAATATCACCTGGGCAACAGCCTCCACGTGGGCAGCATTATCTTTAACAAAGTGAGCATAATACATTTTATCTGCCCAACAGGAACAGAGGTGAATAAGTCTGGTGAGCTAGAAACCTTTGATTCTAGAAAACTCGGATAAGTCAGTAGCTTTGTGAGCACTGAATGTGAGTGGGTTTTGGATCCCAGTGTCTGTTTTTACTTGCCTGCCGGGTGCAAGCTAGAATTAAAGCTAATGGCCCACCAGATCTTGGCTCCGTTGTTTCTTTACCGACTGTCCGAATTCAATGCGAACCTGCATGGGCCGGGCTGCTGTGGTGGCCCTGGCCGTGGCTACTGGCTTTACACTCACTTTTATTGTTAAAAATGGTGCTGGGGAAGTGGCTATTCATTTCTTTTGCCCGTTTTTTGATTGTATTGTTTGTCTTTCTGGTGTTGAGACTTACAAGTTCTTTATAAATTTTGGTTATTAACCCCTTATCAGACGTACTGTCAAATATGTTCTCCCATTGCGTAGTTTGTCTTTTTATTCTGTTCTTATTGTCTTTGGCTGTGCAAAAGCTTTTTAGTTTGATATAGTTCCATTAGTTTATCCTGTCTTTTATTTCCCTTGCCCATGGAGATAAATCAGCAAATATATCGCTGCGAGAGATGTCGGAGAGCTTACTGCCTATGTTTTCTTCTAAGATGCTTATGGTTTCATGCCTTACATTTAAGTCTTTTATCCATTTTGAGTTTATTTTTGTGAATGGTGTAAGTGGGTGGTCTAGTTTCATTTTTTTGCAGGTTGCTGCCCAATTTTCCCAACACCATTTGTTGAAGAGGCTGTCTTTACTCCATTGTATTTCCTTACCTCCTTTGTCAAATATCAGTTGTCCATAGAGCTGTGGGTTTATTTCTGGGTTCTCTGTTCTGTTCCATTGATTTATGTGCCTGTTCTTATGCCAGTACCAGGCTGTTTTGAGTACAATGGCCTTGTAGTATAGCTTGATATCAGGAAGTGTGATACCTCCTCCTTTATTCTTCTTTTTTAAGATTGCTGAGGCTATTCGTGTTCTCTTTTGGTTCCATATAAATTTTTGGAATATGTGATCGATGAATAGACACTTCTCCAAAGAGGATACACAGATGGCCAATAGGCATATGAAAAAATGCTCAACATCATTAATCATTAGAGAAATGCAAATTAAAACCACAATGAGATATCACCTTACACCAGTCAGAATGGTGCTCATCAACAAAACAACACAGAATAAGTGCTGGTGAGGATGTGGAGAAAAGGGAACCCTCCTGCATTGCTGGTGGAAATGCAGACTGGTGCAGCCTCTGTGGAAAACAGTATGGAGATTCCTCAAAAAATTGAAAATCGAACTGTCTTTTGACCCAACCATCCCACTTTTAGGAATATACCCCAAGGACACCATAGAAGGGTTCCAGAAGGAGAAATGCACCCCCATGTTTATAGCAGCATTGTTCACAATAGCAAAGATCTGGAAACAGCCCAAGTGTCCGTCAGAGGATGAGTGGATTAAAAAGCTTTGGTACATATATACTATGGAATACTACTCAGCCATAAGAAATGATGACATCGGATCATTTACAATAACATGGATGGACCTTGATAACATTATACGGAGTGAAATAAGTAAATCAGAAAAAACTAAGAACTATATGAACCCATGCATAGATGGGACATAAAAATAAGACTCAGAGACATGGACAAGAATGCGATGCTAACAGGGAGTGGGGTGGATGTGTGGGGAGGGGGCGAGGAAGGAGAGAGAGGGAGTGGGGGGAGGGTAGGGGTACAAAGAAAACCAGGTAGAAGGTGACGGAGGACGATTTGACTTTGAGCGAGGGGTATGCAGCATAATCAAAGGTCAAAATAATCTGGAGATGTTTTCTCGGAATATATGTACCCTGATTTATCAATGCCACTGCATTAAAATTAATAAAAATAAGATTTAAAAAACGGTGCTGGGGAGCACCAGGTATGTGATCTGTGAAATTGCTAATTACCTTCTTGCTTGAGAAGGGCCCTTGTTATGCTAATGAGTGCTGGACAAGAGGTTTTGGCACCAGAAAAGTTTTAAAAATAAGGAGAAAGAGAAGGAGAGAGAAGCCATGATGGCAGGGAAAGAGGGAGAAGCCAGTTTTGCAGAGTAAAAAGCCATGTTGGTAGATAGAGATCCAGAGGTGAGGAGCTTTGGGACCGGTGGGGGCCTTTGATTCTAGGAAAAATTGGAGAAGATTCTCCTGGTTGTGGAACTGGAGAATATGCCAGTGGCTTTGTGAGCCCTGTGTGTGTTTTAGCGTCGGCCAGTACAAAACTTGAATAAAGGAATGGCCCACCAGTTCTTGGCTCCACTGTTTTTTTAACGCCTGCCCGAATCCAATGAAAACTTGCGTGTGAATGGCCATGACGGCCGCTACTTCTGGCCATACAACAGTACATTCAAAGTCTCAGTTAATAAAATCATCACTAGAAATTGGTTTTATGTCTCATTACTAAAAAAAAATGAGATTCTTATTGGATTTAGGCAAACATATTGCTATGATAATAATAGTACTAATATATTAAGAGTTGTTAGATTTTGGAGAGATCCAGTAAGGAGAAAAATATGAATGTTCCAAGATTGTTTATAAAGGTATATTTTACTAAATTGTTCAAAGGAAAAAGAAAGTTTTTTTTATATTTAGAAAGCAAAAAGATTTAACCATTAACAATATTTTGAACAAAGTCATAAGAATAAGAATTATTCTTATTCTATTTAGTTTAAAGATAGTATTTGTTTAAAAAACTGTAAGTTAGAACAAAGCAAAAACTGTTAGCCAGTCACAGTTTCTGCAGCTCAATACAGGACTTTTTACATAGCAGTTCCAGTTTCCCAAAAGTGCAAAAGTGAAGGTAGCCAGGAATTAAGAGACAAGTGACTTTCACCACATTTTGTTCATTAAAGTGACTCAAGTCAAATTCATTATAATTGATTATGGAAGGGAGACCAAAAAATGGCATGAATTCTAGAAGGCATGGTTCTTAGAGGCTATCTTTGGAGACTATGACAAAGTCAATGAGAAGGAAATGATGTGTAGGGCTGAAGCTTCTGTTTTGACCCCAGGATAAGGTCCTATCTCATGAAACCACCATTGAAAAGCAACAAGTCCTCAACAGCTGCCTTCACTATCTAAGCAAAAAAGTCTCATTCTGAATGCTCATTAGAAGAACCAAATTTAAACATAAAACATACAGGCAGAAAAATCCTCTCTTTCTTCGCCCTTCTTAAAATAAGAGTTTTTTCTTAGTTAATACTCACTCTGCTTACAGGAGAACAGGGACCTAGCTAGAGGAGGCTTTATACTGAGGTCGAGTGTTACTACTAATGAACTAATGATGCCAAACCTTCTTCAGCAAAGTCACCAGGGATCACTCTCTTGATAAATAAAAATTCTCTAACACAGAAAGCTCAGTTATTTTCTAAATGAAGTCCTCAGAACCAGAAACAAACCAGAGACATACATAATTCTCTAACCAAGAGGTCACACTGACACTTTGAGCAAGACTGGGAAAGTTGAAGCTGTGTTAAATTCTCATTAGCATTACTGTGATCAAATGTACATTTTCCTCCCCTTCACAACTTTTTTTTTCAAATGCAAATATGTGCTTAAACATTAGCCACTGAGCTGCAACTGGGAGAGCATCCACAGAATGTTTAAATATGCAAATCAGCACCTTAGAGAGGAAGAGATGAACCTTCCCAACTTGGCTCTTTTGTACACAGCAGCAAGCAGTGGAAAGTACAATTAAACAGTCTCTCTGAACTCCTCCATCAAGAAATACGTATTATGAACTGAACTATAAGCGGCTGTGCTGCCAGAAGTCTTAGCAAAATGCCACTTGTGCCCCAGAGAGGTTCCAAATGGAATACACTGCAGTTAAATTGAGACACCTTAAGGAAAGTGGTTCAAATCTGTGTTCATACAGGCCAAATACAATGTTTTGTTTGCAATTTCATTCTGTAGATGACTTTAAAAATAAATAAGTATAGGAAGGCGAAGGTGGAGGCTGGTGGATGTCATTCACTTGTGGTAATTTGTTCAGAGGAAGCTACCTAATTCAAGAAAGAGTGGCATTTACTAAAACTTTGACATAATCTTGTCCAAAAATATGAACAAATGTAAATGAATCTACAGCTGCTAATTAAATGCTGCACAGAGTGTTGGTGAGGTCATGAGAAGATGAGGAAATGGGTGTGCTTATTTACTGTGGGTTAAGGGGTGAATTGGTGCAATGATTCCTTCAGAGTGGAAAGATGGCATCAGTTCTCATCTACTTGGAAACTTGCTCTTCATTTTAAAGTCTGTTCCATAGTCTAGAGTCTATGGAACATTCCATGGAGAACCTTAGCCTGGGTTTCTAGAACACCGCACTACGGAAATACACATTTTAAGTTGGCATCCTCACACACCGAACTGCCTTCCTTTCTTCTGATTCCATTCTGTCCCCTCCAAATTCTGTTTCTCCCTCTTCCCTCTCCTCTTTCTTCTTTTTTCCCCTATATTTTTAAATGAAAACCAGCACAATATATAGAAAATTATATAAGCTTTATAAGCAGGGAAGCATAACTTTCAATCCTGGCTTCTCAACATTTTTTTTTGGAACTTTCTCTTTAGTTATAATCTATTTGAGCATCAGTATTTTTAAATCTATAAAACAGAGATAATACTTACCACATAGTGTTTTGAAAATATTAAATATAGATGGATATATAGGTAGTATGTGTGTATGTCTAATACTCATTAAACATAGCATGTTGTAACCAAACACACATTAGGATTATGTTTTCTCACCCCTTCCCTTAGAGCCAGTGGCTCTGTAGGAACCTAATCTTCTTTCTGAGGTATTGTAAGTAACAATTTCACCAAATATTTTGTCCTATGTGGTGCTCTGTGTTTCTAGTCTTTGATACTGGTGTTTGTAGCATTCTCCAAATGCCTACTAAGCCAACAACAAGTATTTAGGTTGACCATAGCACCCAACTTCAAGAAACCAATTTCTGTATTCATATACCACTGCAGACCAGGTTAGATGATATAATAAACAAACCCTCAATAACCCAATAGAATCTTTCTTCTAACAATCAAATCTTAATGTCCCTCATCACCCCACAGCCTTCCATGGAACAGGAGCTCCTTTTGCTTATGGTTACACCACCTCCTGATGCCCCAGAGTCCTCTGCATCTAGCTAGCAATTGGAGGATAAGATTGTAGAAGCATTTCCTGCTTTTTTTATAACTTTAAAATTTTTAAATTACATTACACATTTAATACTATTTGTATTAGTTTCAGCTGTACAGCATAGTGGTTAGATAATCATGTACCTTCCAAAGTGTCTCTCTCCACCCCCATATTTATAGTACCCATGGCCCAGTACATTGTTATTAAAATATTATTGACTATATTTCTTATGCTGTACTTTATATTCTCAGGACTATTTTATAACTATACAATCTATACTTCTTAATCCCATCACATTTTCACCCCGTTTTCAAATCTTTCTGCCAATCACCAGTCTATTCTCCATATCTATAAGTCTGTTTCTGTTTCGTTTGTTCATTTATATTGCTCTTTACATTCCACATATAAGTGAAATCATATAGTATTTGTCTTTCTCTGACTCTCCCTGCTTTTAAAAGGCAATGATCTAGAAATGACATCCATCCTTTCTACTCTATGCTAATAGAGGATGCATGTAGTGATTTGTGGTCTATGGGATCCTGTTTGAAAGATAAAATATATTATGCTCATTTGTTAAAGATGGTGCTGCCCACATGGAAACCTGTTGCCCAGGTGATGGTATTGATTGCCATTCTTGCTTGGGATGGGTGTGATTATATTAATATGTGTTGGGGGCGGGCTGTGGGCAGGCAGGATCCTTGTAGCCTAGGGCTTGGTTTTGGGACTAAGCCTTTCCCACCCTGTTTGATGTGGGGTGGTACACTCTCATGAGGAATCTCATTATGCCTCAGATAAGAGACTTTGTATCAGAGATTTCCCTGTTTGTATATTGGATTAAAGGTTTGGTATCTACACTATAAAGTGGGGCAGACTGAGAGTTTGCTCTCTCTCGGTTCCTGAGATTAGCATTAGAGAGGAGAGAAGAGAAAGGCCACGTGGAGGAGACCAGGAGAAGCAGCCAAGATGGAAGAATGCTGAGTGAGAAGCCAGTTTATGCAGATTTTGTGCAGAGAGAAGGAGATGGGGAACAGAGGCGAATAGGGCTAGTGAGCTAGAAACCTTTGATTCTAGGAAACTTAGATAAGTCAGTGGCTTTGTAAGCACTGAATGAGTGGGTTTTGGAGCCCAGTGTGTGTTTTTACTTGCCTGCTGGGTGCAATCTAGGATTAAAGGTAATGGCCCACCAGATCTTGGCTCCATTGTTTCATTACTGTCTGTCCAAATCTAATGAGAACCTGCATGTGAATGGCCATGATGGTACCTACTGGCTTTACAGACTCTGAGATTGAGATAATCATAAATGAATTTCTTTAGGGAATACTTTTTGAATAATCTGTATAAGGGAAGGGAAGAAAGTAGGATTGGTCAAGGGGAAAAGTTGGGCTGTAATTCTGTTCCAAAAAAAGACCTCAGTTGTCACCCAAAAGGAACTCTGAGGTTGAGATGATGTTTTAGAGTTGTCCTATGTTATGACAAAGTTGCTAGTCATTTAGACTCCTGTATGGACCACTCATTGGATGCAGGGTGTCTCTGAAGCAGGGGTGTGGATTTTCTAGTCTTCCTCTAAGTGGCAATGTTCTTTGAAGACAATTGTGGATGTAAAAGGGACCACGTGCTGAACCTGACAAGTTCAGGGATAGTCTGGATGGTGGCCTTACAGACTCAGAGATCTAAAGTAACTATACAGAATAGTCTGAAATTAGAACTATTACCATATTTTCCCATGTAAAGACACACCTTTTTTGAAAAATTTGAGATGTAAAATCTGGGTGCATCTTATACAGTGGTTGTGGATTTTTTTACTTTCATTTCTTGCTTTTCTGACAGTGATAAGGAGTTGTATGAATTTTATAATGAATAAAACTTCAGCTCAATAACTTTATCTAATGCTTTTTTTTCCCAAAATTTCAGGCCCCAAAATTAAGGTGCATCATAAACATGGGGAAATACAGTAACTAAAAGCAGTTCAAAGTGGGTAGTTGTATCATAGGTGTTAGAATCCATGGGGGTTCGAAAAGACCAGTGTAGCAGGCTTTATTGAAAGGAAGAAAGGAACACTGCCAGGCACTTCTCTGGGGAGAAGGGCACCAGTACACACTAGGGGTGAATTTTATAGGGTTTGGGAGAACCTGAGCTGGTACTGAGTCAGAAGTTCTGGTATGTTCCCTTTTACGGTTTTAGGGTTTCGGCTTCCTGGGCTCCTTCTTGAGGTGGTTGACCAGCTTCCTGGAACTCTTCTGCCTCAGGGGCGATTGTCCAGTAAGTAAGGTTGAGTTCAGGTAGTCAGGCAGAACAACCAAAGGGCAGTTGGAATTTCTGGTAAATTCATATATCTATCATTTCTCAACTCTGTGGTATGATAAAAAAGGAAAAGAGGTGGGGGGAAGGAAAGGGTATGGGGTTCAGGAAGGAGATTTGTCTCGGACCAGCTATCTTCTGGAGCTACTTCCTGCTGTTATCCCTATTGGGGGCCTCCTTCATGAACCTCTCCCTGGGGCAGTTGGAGTAGGGGTGTATTTATATGGTTCCAGATTCTTCTGTTTCACGAAGGTAGGTTTCAGGGTTGGTGTATAGGGTTAGGTAGATTTTTCCAATTTTCTGATTGGTGAAGGTCTGCATGCAGTTCTATAAGAAACTAGTGAACAAACGTAAGAGGCAGGGTCCAAAAGTTAGAAAAATAAATAGGAGAGTGAGTGGACTAATGAAAGGCAATAGTCAAGACACCGAGTTTGTGTGAAACCACTGATTCTATCTTTACAAATTCGCTGGGCTTCAGAGAGAGAGAGAGAGAGAGAGTAGGAATAAAACAGGGAAGTGGCCAGTCCCCCTGACCCTAGACCTACTTCTGTAGAGATTCCTAAAGCAACAAGAAGAGGGATTACATGTACAGCTCGTTTGGTCCTTAGATTGATGGGTAGTGTACTAGGAATTGAAAGAGGCTCATGGGGTGGGATTAGGTTGATATTTTGGATGAGATAGATTAGGGTACAGGTTTCTGTCCAATTAGTAAGGAGACACATATAGGTGTTATGCCGTTTTTCTACTTTAGCAGCAGTGGGAGTTGTCAGGATCATGGTGTGTGGACCTGTCCACATAAAAGTCAGTCCTTGGGTGATGTAGTGCTGGAAACACCTCTTGGACAGTCTTTGAACAGTTTTCAGAGTAACCTGTAAATCCTGCAAGTACTTAGGGAAAGGGTGGTTACATTTCTACACTTTGCATTTAAAGTCCTAGTGACCACTGCTTCTAGCTGGAATTAGCAGCAGGTCCCAGCCTACAATAGTCATGGGTCATTGAGACAAGAGGAATAAAGGAGATGCTATACATAAATAAAGCAACAAAATCAATATGCACAGTAGAAATCTTTGAGGGATAAATAAAACTCAAATATTCAGGTAAGGCATAGTAGATGGTCCTTGTGTTTATAAGAAATGAGATCAGTTTATCTGCTACTTGGAAGAAATACCTTAGGCTCATGAACGATGTCCTTGGGCCTTCAGTGGCAATTCCCAGTATGCTGGGCAAGGTCAGGTCACAGGTAGCTGGAACAGGGCTAGAAGAGACTGAACCCTCCCTCCATGGAGCAAGGGGGCAGCTTATCTTCTCATGTACCTCATTCCACAGCAAAGATGTGTAAACCAGTGAGGCCAGGAAGCCTGGCCGGCTTCAGTTCAATGGCCTTTCTTTCCACTCTTAAAGCAGGGCCCTGATGGAATCCTATGAAGCCCTTTAGGGTGCTGGAGCCTTTAAGAGCATATGCCAAAAGCTGGTATTTCCTGATTTCTTTTGGGCCTTATTTGCCTTTTCTGTTAATTCCTTGGCCATTATAGGCCTTAAAAGCCATGCTCAGAAGATCTCATTGAGGGGCTTGACTAACAAAGCAAAACTGGGAATCCAGTGTCTAAAGAAGTGTTGGGCAGATAAAATATATTATGCTCACTTTGTTAAAGATGATGCTGCCCATGTGGAAGCCCATCTCCCAGGTGATGATATTAATTGCCCTTATGCTTCGAATGGGCGTAATTATATTAATGTGTGTTGGGGGCGGGCTGTAGGCAGGCAGGATCCTTGTAGCCTGTGGCTTGGTTTTAGGACTAAGCCTTTCCCACCCTTTTTGATGCGTGGTGGACTTTGTATCAGAGACTTCCTTATTTTGTATATTGGATTAAAGGTTTTGATTTCTGCACTATAACGTAGGGCGGACCAGGAGCTTTGCTCTCTCAGTTCCTGAGATTAGCATTAGAGCAGAGAGCAGGTTTGAGAGCAGAATAAAGCCACATGGAGGAGAGGAGAGGCAGCCAAGATGGTGGAGTGCTGATAGAGAAACCAGTTAGTGCAGAGAGAAGGAGATTGAGAACAAAGGAGAATGAGGCTAGTGAGCTAGAAACCTTTCATTCGAAGAAACTCGGATAAGTCAGTAGCTTTGTCAGCACTGAATGAGTGGGTTTTGGAGCCCAGTGTGTGTTTTTACTTGCCCATCAGGTGCAAGCTAGGATTAAAGATGATGGCCCACTAGTTCATGGTTCTGTTGTTTCTTTACCATCTGTCCAAATCTAATGCGAACCTGCATGGGCCAGGCGGCTGTGATGGTAGCCGTGGATACTGGCTTTACATTTGGCGTAGTCCATGGCAGGGTTTGATTCAGATGAGTATGGAGCCACCACCACCTTTGAGAGGTGGAATAGAGGACTGGCTACTGTTATGGTTCCCCATGGCTGTCATTTTGGGGACCAAAGGCTGGCTGACTTTTACAACCATGCGTGAGGAAACCAAGAGCTCTTTGGAAGAGGCTGCCTGGGATCTGAAAACTGAGCAGTGGAAGGAGCTGGAGCAAATGTGGGAGAAAGAGAAGCTGACCCTGGAGCTGGAGGAAGCACTGGAGGAGGAGCTCAACCAGGTTTACAAGATTCGCCTGGAAATAGAGCAGCTATTGGAGGAGAAATCACAGGTTCGTGAGTTGGAGATTGCCCTGGATGTTGTGGAGAGCCAGCAGCTGCAGGAGGCCAGGGATGAGACTGGAGCTGGAGCAGCAAGACCTGCTGAGCAGAAGGTAAAGGTGGCCCAGAGCTCGAACCCAGCAGTAGGAGCTGATGTTTTCAGTTCATCTTTGGAGGATGAGGAGAATTGGGCCGGAGTTGCAATTCACAGACTCCAGAAGGTAAAATGCAGCAGCTAAGGCTGGAGGATGAATGAATGTCCTGGAAGCCAGGCTTGCATCACAGAGTGCCCACCAGAATGGCAGGGAGTGCCTGCTAAGCCACTGGTGGGTTTGCTGACATTTTGGGACATAGGAGTGAATGCCATCATGCTCTCCGGAGCAGAGATGGAAATGCTGACTGCCATTGCCACATGCTCCTCTTTGGGACAGTGTAAGACCTGCCAGGATGGCAGGGATGAGGGGGGTGGCTGAGGCCTCATGTGCATGGACTGATTTCCTGGACTATGACCAGAGTGGGCACTGACTCCTTTGTTGGATGGACTTACGGATTTTGGACCATGTAAAATAACCTGATGGTGATGGGAGGTGGCTTTGCTGGAGGCCATCCCCTTTCCAGGAAGCTTTTCCCATGGCTAGAAAGAAGTCCGAGGACATTTTGTGCTCTTGGCAAAGTGCTCAGAGACTGGTGAAATGTACCTTGTAATTGCTGAAATTGTATGATTTGTCATGTTGTTGAAATTTGTGTAATGTGCCTAATTTCCTTGCATAGGAATGCCAGTGGTGTAGATTGTGGGTGGTAAAGTGAGCATAGGGGTGGATTGTTGGGCAGATAAAATATATTATGCTCACTTTGTTAAAGATGGCACTGCCCACCTGGAAGCCCGTCTCCCAGGTGATAATATTAGTTGTTCTTATGCTTGGAATGGGCGTAATTATATTGATGTGTGTTGGGGAAGGCTGTGGGCAGGCAGGATCCTTGTAGCCTGGGGCTTGGTTTTAGGACTAAGCCTTTCCCACCCTTTTTGATGTGCGGTGAACTTTATATCAGAGACTTCCCTATTTTGTATATTGGATTAAAGGTTTTGATTTCTGCACTATAAATGGGGCAGACCTGGAGCTTGCTCTCTCCGTTCCTGAGATTAGCATCAGAGCAGAGAGCAGGTTGGAGAGCAGAGTAAGGCCACATGGAGGAGAGGAGAGGCAGCCAAGATGGTGGAGTGCTGAAAGAGAAGCCAGTTAGTGCAGAGTTTGTGTAGAGAGAAGGAGATGGGGAACAAAGGAGCATGAGGATAATGAGCTAGAAACCTTTGCTTCTAGGAAACTAAGATAAGTCAGTAGCTTTGTGAGCTCTGAATGAGTGCGTTTTGGAGCCCAGTGTGTGTTTTCACTTGCCTGCCGGGTGCAAGCTAGGATTAAAGCTAATGGCCCACCAATTTGTGGCTCCATTGTTTCATTACCGTCTGTCCGAATCTAATGTGAACCTGCATAGGCCGGTTGGCTGTCATGGTGGCCATGGATACTGGCTTTACAAGAAGCTTATTAGACCAAGGAAAGAAAAAATTTGATCTCTGGTGGTAGGTGGTTGGAGACTGTGGAGGATCTGAGTTTGATCTAGGGTGAGACCTCAGGTGGTGGGGGTTTAGGCGATGCCTAGATAGACTACGGATTGAGAGTGAAGTTGAGCCTTACAGAGAAGACATGATATCACTTCATAGCAAGGAAGTTAAGAAGGGTGGAGGTTTGTCTCCTTGGGGCAGGCAGGGAGGAGCTGCAGAGGAGTAGGTCATTTACATATTATAAGAGAGTACTAGTTTCAAGATTGTATGCTGCTAAATCCTGAGCTAGTTCCTGCCCAAACAAGTGTGGGCTGTTTTTGAATCCCTGGGGTAGGACAGTCCATGTAAGTTGCTGGGCTGCATTTATGTCTGGTTAAGTCCAAAAAACAAACAGAAAGTAAGAGTCAGGGTGTAGAGGAATGGTAAATAAGGCATTCTTGAGGTTTAGGATGGTGTAGTGAGTAGTGTTTGAGGGAATGTGTGACAGTAACTAGTAGAGATTAGGGATTACTGGATGGAGGGGAACTACTGCCTCATTGACTAGGCATAAGTCTTGTACAAGGCTATAAGCCCCTGAAGGTTTTCGAACAGGCAGGATGGGGGTATTGCAGGGAGAGTCTATGGGGATGAGTAAGTCTTGATTTAAGAGGTGGGTAATTATTGTTTTAAAGTCTTAGAAACAGACACAGTTACACATTAAACAAAGACTTCACATATAAATTATAAATTAGGAAATTTAAATGAGCATGATTTACTTGTTTCAATTCAAATTATACTAGAGATATTTTCTGACAAACAAAGAGAGAAGACAGATTACTCACAGAGCTCAATAGACAACTCTGATTTTTAAGCTTTTCAAGATGGCAGGGAGTTGTCAGCATAGAGGGGAGGAAGAGAGGAAGCAAATGGATAGACAGTGTGAACAGCTGGATGGAAAGAAGGAGAGTCAGAATCTGCAGGAGGAGGAGGAGATTAAAGTGCTGGTGGTGGCACCACATGGTCAGAGGAGTCAAAAAGATTAGAGCCTGTAAGGAGAATGGAGGGGATAAGGGGAAGAAAGCCCGTCCATTGTAGCCTGTAAGGAGGGAGGAGGGATTTAAGAACACAGTGGAGAAGGGAGGGGCCCCTGGCTGGCAGGGGAGGAGAAAGAGAGACTGGTATTTGCAAGTGAATGAGAAAGACAATCCTGCGAAGGGAGGGAAAGGGGCTCTTGGAGGGTAGAGATTCAAATGAAAGAGATTTGCAGAGGGATCAGAGAGGAGTCCTGAGAGAGGGGTGCCCCCAGGGGTCAGGCAAGAGGGGGAGAGAGTTGGGAGTCCACAGAGAAGGAATGATTAGGAGCGGAGGTTTTAAGTGAGGTTTCTCTGGCCAAAAATGGCCTGTGTGTAGAAGAAGTGGCACAGAAATTAAGGACAAGAGTGAAGGGAGAAGAAAGCCTGCACATAAGGAATTTCAGAAGCCTTTCCCATCCAGTGGCAAAGATTATCTAGATCTTTCAGTATGTCAAAATCAAAGGTCCCATTTTCAGGCCAATGGAAATTGTTGTTGAGCCTACATTGAGGCCAGGCTGTGTTGCAAAGGAAAATGAGTTTCTTTGGCTTGAGGTCAGAGAGACCAAATTTAGTAAGATTTTTTAAAAGACACCCCAATGGGATTTGGTCAGATGACTTTGATTCTGAAGAGCCCATTGTGGAGATTAGTGATCTAGAGAGGGCGTCCCCACCTCCAATCACAATCTCAAAGGAGAAAGCTCTCCTGGGGATGTGGAGTCATCCTACCTAGGAATCATCACCACCTAAGAAGGAGCTCGAAGAGAATGTGGAGGGATTTGGCTAAGCACTTAGACTTTTGGAATGTGCTGTCTCCTGAGACAGAAAAATGGCAAACCCCTAAAAATGTGAGGCTGACCAGAGAAAGTTGCCCGATGATGGATTAGGGACTTATGGGTCGAATTAAAGCCAACCAGGAGAGGGAAGGGAGAAACTTCTTACCTTCTGGTCCAGCAGGGATTCAGGACAGGGACAGATCGCCGGCCAATCAACCTACATTTACACGTCTACACAGAATCAGGGAGTAAGCCTGGGTTACTGCCCACTGCTTCCCTGGTTGTAAGTTTGGACAGCAAAGAGGGATCATCCAGGCAGTTAGTACCCTGTCCTGGGTTTTGGCACAAAATGTTGGAATCCATGGGAGTCCAAAAAGACCAGTGTAGCAGGCTTTATTGAAAGGAAGAAAGGAACCCTGTCAGGCACTTCTCTGGGAGAAGGGCACCGGTACAGACTAGGGGCAAATTTTATAGGATTTGGGAAAGCCTGAGGGGGTACTGAGTCAGAAGTTCTGGTATGTTCCCTTTTACGGTTTTACGGTTTCAGCTTCCTGGAGTGCTCCTTGTTGAGGTGCTTGACCAGCTTCCTGGAACTCTTCTGCCTCAGGGGTGATTGTCCAGTAAGGGTGAGGTCAGGCAGTCAGGTGGAACAACCAAAGGGCAGTTGGAATTTCTGGTAAATTCATATATCTATCACTAGGGAGGTATTTTTCTCTAACAAAGGTCAATGCTTACCATAATGGAGCCTGTCTGCTGTCTTTTGCATCTACAATAATGTACCTGATAACATACCTTTGAAATGTAAGGGTGATCTTTCCTGCCCCCACAGAGCTGGCAGTCCACCAGAGAAGAAACCAACGAAATCCCTCATTGTTATTATCATGTTGTTATCCCTCATTGTTAATTAACTATGAACTATCTCATTCCTGCGTATGTAAAAGAAGTTTCAATATATACATTTTCACTTTTTATCCAATTCCAGAGATTTCTGCAGATTGCTTTCTCCCACCTCCCTAATCTAGCACCAATCAATTACATGTTACCTTGCCCCCTTAAATCTTCCCCTTTGATTCTCATGTATAAGGGTGAAAGCACCATTTTCTGGAGCATTTTCTCAATTCATTGAGACTTTGTTTCCCAGCAATTGCTGAAAGTGTTGTTCAATAAGGTGACAAACTTCTTTACAATGAAAAGGAGGACAAAATAAATTGAAGTAAACTATATTGTAAATAAAAGAAACATTTTATTCATTGCAACAATAATATACTATAATATGATAAATGCATAATAAAAACATTTGTAATATTTTATATTGTAATTATGCTTACATGCCCATTAATTTTTAATAATTGTAAGGAAAAAGTACTCATATAGATAGAAATACATCACATCACACACAACAGATCGACTGTATCAATCGAATATGAACATTTACAGATTAGTCTTCTGTTGGTCAAATAAGTTTTTAAATATGATATATGTTTGCTCGCTTATAGTTTGCATTGGGTGTGGGGGACAAGCTGTAAGCAGGCAGGGTGGTTATATCCTAAGGCTTAGTTTTAAGACTAAGCTTTTCCCCACACCCTTGACTGCTTACATGATGTGGGGTGGTACACTCTCATGAGGAATTCCATTATGCCTCAGATAAGTGACTTTGTATCAGAGACTTCCTTGTTTGTATATTGGATTAAAGGTTTTGATTTCTACACTATAAAGTGGGGCAGACTGGGTGCTTGCTCTCTCCCGGTTCCTGAGATTAGCATTGGAGAACGAGCACAGAAAGTCATGTGGAGGAGAGGAGAAGCAGCCAAGATGGCAGAGTGCTGAAGGAGAAGCCAGTTTGTGTAGAGAGAAGGAGATGGGGAACAGAGGTGAATAAGGCTGTTGAGGTAGAAACCTTTGATTCGAGGAAACTCAGATAAGTCAGTAGCTTTGTGAACACTGAATGAGTGGGTTTTGGAGCCCAGTGTGTGTTTTTACTTGCCCGCCGGGTGCAAGCTAGGATTAAAGGTAATGGCCCACCAGTTCTTGGCTCAGTTGTTTCATTACCATCTGTCCGAATCCGATGAGAACCTGCACTGGCCAGGCGGCTGTGATGGTGGCCGTGACTGCTGGCTTTACATCTTCCAATATCAAAAGGAGGACATGTAGGTTGACACTTTTTGAGATAGGACTGAACTTACAAAAGAAGGACTGTGCTCTGTAAAGGAGGATGATTGATCACCTCAGGCTCAAAAAACTCATAAAAATTCTTACAGGTTTGAAATATTTTACATTGACATAATCATAAAAGATTATATAGTTTCAGATAAAAAATACACATTTCTTGAATTCAAGTATGTAAGGCCTGTAGCCACAGCCACCATCACAGCCACCTGGTCAGTACAGGTTCACATTTGATTTGAACAGACAGTAATGAAATAATGGAGCCAAGAACTGGTGGGCCATTCATTACCTTTAATCCTAGCTCACATCCAGCAGACAAGAAAATATACACAGTGGGAAAACACTTCCTTTTCCATTCAGGGCTCCTAAAGCCACTGATTCATCCAAGTATTGCTAGAATAAAAGGCCCCACCAACGTTATTCACCTCTGTTTCCCATCTTCTCTTTGCACAAACTCTGCATAAACTGGCTTCTCTTTCAGCACTCTGCCATCTTGGCTGCCTCTCCTCTGCAATGCTGATGGCAGGATCCAAGCAAGAGAGCCCCCAATCTGCCTTATTTTATAGTGTAGAAATTAAAGCCTTTAAGCCAATATATAAATAAGGAGGTCTCTGATACAAAGTCACTTTTCTGAGGCATAAATGGAATTCCTCGTAAGAGTACACCACCCCACATCATGCAACAGTCAAGGTTGTGGGAAAAAACTTAGTTTTGAGAATATCTTAGTATTAGAAGGATGTTGAAAAGATCTTAGTATTAAAAGGGTGGGAAGGGCTTAGTCTTAACACTAAGCCTTAGCCTATGAGGACCTTGCCAGCTTATAGCCTGTCTCCCACACCAAATGCAAACTATAAGTGAGCAAACATATATATCATATTTACAAACTTATTTGACCAACAAAGTACATGGCTGCATGTATGTTGGGCAAATAAGTTTGTAAAATTTGTATTTTTTGAGTTGACTCACTTTTATTGCTAAAAAAAATGGCACTGGGCAGCCATGTGTGTGCTTGCCCTCAGAGCAGGGTAGTTGATTACAAATTGTGGATTGCATTTCTGCTTGGGAGGGGCCATTGTTTTGCTAATCTTTTCTAAAGGAGGGGTCTTTATGGGCCCAGGCAGCTTTGCAGGAAGAGTGGAGAGACTGCAGAGTGCTGAAGAAGAAGCCAGTTTTGCAGAGAGAGGGAAGAAGGACTACAAATGTGGAACCCGAGCTGAGGGGCTTTGGGAGTTTGACTGAGACTGGTGGGGCCTTTGATTCTAGGAGAAACCTGAGAAGATTCTCCTGGTTCTGTAATGGGCAAATGCAGCAGGGCTTTGGGAGCCCTGAATGAAAGGGAAGTGTTTTCCCTGCCTGTTTGCTCATCGGCTGGTGCAAAACTTTAATAAAGAAATGGCCCACCACTTTTATTGGCCCCACTGTTTTTTTTTTTACTATCTGTCTGAATCCAATGGGAACCTGCATGGCTGCGAAAGTGGTGGCCTCTGGCCCTACAATGTATAACATGAAAAAAGAAATTCCTAGAAAGCTCCAAAATTGAGTTGGCTAAGCAGAGTTAATTTTTTATTGAGATTTGTATTTTGACATCACTAGGGGCTTCCAGTTAACACGTGTTCCTCCAATAAGTGTCTTCCAATTTTAATATATGCCACCTTTAAATTAGGTTTGTAGTCTTCAATATTTTTAAGGGAATCAGTCCAAATGATACCAATTAAGAGAATAAGCCTGACCAGGCGGTGCCGCAGTGGATAGAGTGTCAGACTGGGATGTAGAGGACCCAGGTTCGAGACTCTGAGGTTGCCAGCTTGAGCATGGGCTCATCTGGTTTGAGCAAAAACTCACCAGCTTGGACCCAAGGTCACTGGCTCAAGCAAGGGGTTACTCAGTCTGCTGTAGCCCCACGGTCAAGTACATATGAGAAAGCAATCAATGAACAACTAAGGTCTCGCAATGAAAAATTGATAATTAATGCTTCTCATCTCTCTTCATTCCTGTCTGTCTGTCCCGTCTATCCCTCTCTCTGACAATCTCTCTGTCCCTGTAAAAAAAAAGAGAGAAAATGAGAGGGAGTCCCATGATACTCTCTCTCTCCATGGCATTAGAGCAACTAGTCTTTTTCACTTAGAAGAAACCACCTACCCTGAGGCCCTAATGATTCCAGTACAATCTGACTTTCAAAGAGAAAAAAAAAATCCACAGCCCCTTTCACTTGTTTAGTAAATTAGGCAACTGGATATTTTTTGATTGTTATAGAACCTAGCATTACATAATCCACCTAGATACCATTTATGTGTCATTATCTATTTATGTATCTATGTATCTCTCTATGTATCTGTTAATCTATTTATCTATCAATCCATCTATCTGTCATCTATCTATACAAAATATATACAAAACACTACATGGTAAATATTATCTCTATTTTACAGATTTAAAAGAACTGATGCTTAAATAGATTATAACTAAAGAGAAAAGTTCCCCCAAAAAAGTTGAGAAGCCAGGATTGAAAGTTATGCTTCTCTGCTTATAAAGCTTATATAATTTTCTTCATATTGTGCTGGTTTTTATTTTACAATATAGAGGGAAAAAAGAAGAAAGAGGAGAGGGAAGAGGCAGAAATAGAATTTGGAGGGAACAGAATGGAATCAGAAGAAAGGAAGGCAGTTCGGTGTGTGAAGATGCCAACTTAAAATGTGTATTTCCGTAGTGCAGTGTTCTAGAAACCCAGGCTAAGGCTCTTCGTGGAATGTTCCATAGCCTCTAGACTATGGAACAGACTTTAAAATGAAGAGCAATTTTCCAAGTAGATGAGAACTGATGCCATCTTTCCACTCTGAAGGAATCATTGCACCAATTCACCCCTTAACCCACAGTAAATAAGCACACCCATTTCCTCATCTTCTCATGACCTCACCAACACTCTGTGCAGCATTTAATTAGCAGCTGTAGATTCATTTACATTTGTTCATATTTTTGGACAAGATTATGTCAAATTTTTAGTAAATGCCACTCTTTCTTGAATTAGGTAGCTTCCTCTGAACAAATTACCACAAGTGAATGACATCCACCAGCCTCCACCTTCGCCTTCCTATACTTATTTATTTTTAAAGTCATCTACAGAATGAAATTGCAAACAAAACATTGTATTTGGCCTGTATGAACACGGATTTGAACCACTTTCCTTAAGGTGTCTCAATTTAACTGCAGTGTATTCCATTTGGAACCTCTCTGGGGCACAAGTGGCATTTTGCTAAGACTTCTGGCAGCACAGCCGCTTATAGTTCAGTTCATAATACGTACTTCTTGATGGAGGAGTTCAGAGAGACTGTTTAATTGTACTTTCCACTGCTTGCTGCTGTGTACAAAAGAGCCAAGTTGGGAAGGTTCATCTCTTCCTCTCTAAGGTGCTGATTTGCATATTTAAACATTCTGTGGATGCTCTCCCAGTTGCAGCTCAGTGGCTAATGTTTAAGCACATATTTGCATTTGAAAAAAAAAGTTGTGAAGGGGAGGAAAATGTACATTTGATCACAGTAATGCTAATGAGAATTTAACACAGCTTCAACTTTCCCAGTCTTGCTCAAAGTGTCAGTGTGACCTCTTGGTTAGAGAATTATGTATGTCTCTGGTTTGTTTCTGGTTCTGAGGACTTCATTTAGAAAATAACTGAGCTTTCTGTGTTAGAGAATTTTTATTTATCAAGAGAGTGATCCCTGGTGACTTTGCTGAAGAAGGTTTGGCATCATTAGTTCATTAGTAGTAACACTCGACCTCAGTATAAAGCCTCCTCTAGCTAGGTCCCTGTTCTCCTGTAAGCAGAGTGAGTATTGACTAAGAAAAAAACCCTTATTTTAATAAGGGAAAAGAAAGAGAGGATTTTTCTGCTTGTATGTTTTATGTTTAAATTTGGTGCTACTAATGAGCATTCAGTTTCAGTTGTTTAATTTAAATGCTCATGTTTAATTAAAATACAAATACCTTGGCTGAAGTAAGGATAGACTTTTATCAGTTATTAACACCTTGAATTAAATTAATTTATCACGTTATTTTATCAAGTACCTATTAGAATAATTAGATGAACCTAAATACCAACTATATTGATAAAGGGAATAGGAATACCATGAAATTTGTGCATGGGGAGTATGTATTTGCTATCTTGGCAGCATAAATATTACCCCAAGATTTACAGGCTTCAAACAACATTCATTGTTTTCTTTCTCACTTCTGGTGCAATTTGAAAAGAAGTTACCTGGGCCCAATGTGTATAGGCCTTTCACAAAATTACAATGATTGTGTTTGCTAGGGAAGTCATCCCATCTTAGAGCTCAATTTAGAAAGAATCTGCTTCTAAGGTCAATCACATGGTTTCTGGCAATCACATGGTTCCTTATCAGATTCTAAATGCCTTAGTTCCTCACTGGCTATTGAACAAAGTGTTCCTTAGTTTCTTTCCATTTGGGCCTTTCCCAGAAGGCAGCTGACATTATCAAAGGGAGGAAGCTGTGATGACAAGCAAATTAAAAATTGCAAAAAAAAAAAAAATAGGAAATTACAGTTCTCTGTAACCTTATCATGGAAATAATAGTCCATCAACTTTGTTGTAGTCCATTAGTTAAAAGTAGAATTATATTCAATGTTTATTCTCTGCATCTTTATTGATGCCCTAACATTTTTAAAATTTATATGTGCAGTTAAAAATTTTAAATTATACTACAGAGCTATGAGAATCAAAACAGCATGGTGGCCCTGGCCGGTTGGCTCAGCGGTAGAGCGTTGGCCTGGCGTGCGGGGGACCAGGGTTCGATTCCCGGCCAGGGCACATAGGAGAAGCGCCCATTTGCTTCTCCACCCCCCTCCTTCCTCTCTGTCTCTCTCTTCCCCTCCTGCAGCCAAGGCTCCATTGGAGCAAAGATGGCCCGGGCGCTGGGGATGGCTCCTTGGCCTCTGCCCCAGGCACTAGAGTGGCTCTGGTCATGGCAGAGCGATGCCTCAGAGGGGCAGAGCATCACCCCCTGGTGGGCAGAGCATCGCCCCTGGTGGGCGTGCCGGGTGGATCCCGGCCGGGCGCATGCGGGAGTCTGTCTGACTGTCTCTCCCCGTTTCCAACTTCAGAAAAACACAAAAAAACAAACAAACAAAAAAAAAACCAGCATGGTATTGGCAGAAAAAAACATACACATAGTCCCATAGAATAGAATCAAAAGCCCAGAAACAAAACCACATGTATATGGGCAGATACTTTCTGACAAAAGAGCAAAAAACAATGGAGAAAAGAAAGCCTCTTCAATAAATGGTGCTGGAAAAATGGGAAAGCCACATGCAAATTAATACAACTTGACTACATTTTGTTCTCAAGCACAAAATTTAATTAAAAATGGATCAAAGACCTAAATATAAGATCTGAAACAATAAATTACATGAAAGAAATTATAGGTACTAAACTTATGGACTTTGGTCATAGAGAACATTTTATGAATTCAACTCCCAAACCAAGGGAATTAAAGGCAAAAATAAATAAGACTTTATCAAACTAAAATGCTTCTTCACAGCAAAAGAAGCCAATCATAATACAAAAAGGCAAATGACAAAATGGAAGAGATATTTGCAAATGGCACCTTTGACAAGGGGTTAATATCTAAAATATACACAGAACTCATAAAACTTAACATCAAACAAATAATCCAAAAATGGGCAGAGGACCTGAACAGACACCTCTCCCAAGAAGACATATCAATACCAAGAGAAACATGAAAAGAGTTCAAATTCACTAGTTATTAGGGAAATGCAAAACAAAACTAAAATCTGATATCACCTCATACTTATTAGAATGGGTGCTGTTAAGCCAAATTCGGAGGGACCCAAAACATGAAAGATAGGGACAAGGTCCATCGTTTACACATCAAAACTTTATTGTCTAGCTTGGCCAAGCGGTGGCAGCTCCAACAGAAATCTTAGGGAGAGCGCGCCGGCCCTTTGTTCTATTTAGTTTTTATAGTTTTGTAAGTGGGAAGTACAGAAGCAAATATTGTAATTAGGAGCCCTTTACCACTATTGGTTATAGTCATATGTCCTTTAACATGATAGGACCATGTTCAATTTTGCAAGCCATACATCATTTTGGAGAAAACAAAATTTACAAATCAACACAATGGTAGAAAGGTGTCTCTTTACATATTAAAAGGCCTTCTTATATTTTTCTAGTGTTCATCCGCCATCTCTCTGTCCAGAGTCAGATGTATTAACCACAGGTATTTACATAGGAGAGGTAGTTTCCGTGGGGACAAATGCCTGCAAATGGCTCACTGCTATAAGAAAAGGTTTATTTTGACTTTTCTCTTCCTGCACCTGGCTAGCCATTCACCCCTTTCCCCACAGGTGTGGTGGAATGTCTGGGAATCCATGTTTTCCTCCCCTTGCATTTACAATACAATGCCAAGGGCCATCCTGGTTATGCCAATCACACAGTACAGAGACTATTCTCACAATTTCTCTGCACACTTTAACCCAAATTAATAAAATGTTCTCCAAGCCTCCTGAAATATATTTTTTTAACTCTCTGAAGCTGGAAACGGGGAGAGACAGTCAGACAGACTCCCACATGTGCCTGACCGGGACCCACCCAGCACGCCCACCAGGGGCGACGCTCTGCCCACCAGGGGGCGATGCTCTGCCCCTCCAGAGCGTCGCTCTGCCACGACCAGAGCCACTCTAGCGCCTGGGGCAGAGGCCAAGGAGCCATCCCCAGCGCCCGGGCCATCTTTGCTCCAATGGAGCCTTGGCTGCGGGAGGGGAAGAGAGAGACAGAGAGGAAGGAGGGGAGGTGGAGAAGCAAATGGGCGCTTCTCCTATGTGCCCTGGCCGGGAATCGAACCTGGGTCCCCCACATGCCAGGCCGACGCTCTACCGCTGAGCCAACCAGCCAGGGCCCTCCTGAAATATTGATATTAATTCTGTAGCCTTTGGTACTTTACAACACCTGCAGATGAAATGGCTCAGTGGCTCCTCAGTGCTATCAACAAGACAAGTAATAAGAAATGTTGGAGAGGTTGTGGAGAAAAGAGAACCCTCATTCCCAGCTTGTGGGAATGTAAACTGGTACAGCCACTATAGAAAGTGGTATGGTGGTGTTGGTCAAATAAGTTTGTAAATATGACATATATGTTTGCTCACTTATAGTTTGCATTGGGTGTGGAGGACAGGCTGTAAGCAGGCAGGATCCTTATAGCCTAAGGCTTAGTTTTAAAACAGCTTTCCCCCATACCCTTGACTGTTGCATGCTGGGGGGTGGTGCACTCTCATGAGGAATCCCATTATGCCTCAGATAAGTGACTTTGTATCTGAGACTTCCTTGTTTGTATATTAGATTAAAGGTTTTTATTTCTACATTATAAAATGGGGCAGAGGAGCCCATGCAGGAGGAGAGCAGAGAAAGGCCATGTGGAGGAGGAGAAGCAGCCAAGATGGCAGAGTGCTGAAGGAGAATCCAGTTTGTGCAGAGTTTGTACAGAAAGGAGGAGATGGGAAACAGAGGTGAATAAGGCTGGTGAGGTACAAACCTTTGATTCTACGAAACTTGGATAAGTCAGTGGCTTTGGGAGCCCTGAATGGAAAGTAAGGGTTTTCCCACTGTGTGTATTTCTTGCCAGTCAGGTACAAGCTAGGATTAAAGATAATGGCCCAGCAGTTCTTGGCTCCCTTGTTTCATTACCGTCTGTCTAAATCAAATGTGTACCTGCACTGATCAGGCAGCTGTGATGGTGGCCATGGCTACTGGCCTTACAGGTGGCTCCTCAAAAAATTAAGAGTAGAGTTACCATATGACCCATCAACACCTCTACTGGATATGTACCTGAAAAACTCGAAAACATCTATTCAGAAAGATATGTACACCCTTATGATTATTGCAGCATTATTCATAGTGGCCAAGACATGGAGACAGCTAAAATGTCTTTTGATTGATTACTGGATGTAAAGCCAGTGGCCGAGGCCAGGGCTACCATCACAGCAGCCTGGCCCATGCAGGTTCTCATTGGATTCGGACAGTCGGTAAAGAAACAATGGAGCCAAAAACTGATGGGCTGTCATCTTTAATTCTAGCTTGCACCCGGCAGGCAAGTAATAACACACACCGGGCTCCAAAACCCACTCACATTCAGTGCTCACAAAGCTACTGACTTATTCGAGTTTCCTAGAATCAAAGGTTTCTAGCTCACCAGACTTATTCACCTCTGTTCCCCATCTCCTTCCTTCTCCAGCGTCAAACTCTGCACTAACTGGCATCTCACTCAGCACTCCGCCATCTTGGCTGCTTCTCCTGGCCACATGGCCTCTTTCTGCTCTCTGCTCTGCTCCCTCTGCTCTCTCATGCTAATCATCCCAGGAACCAAGAGAGCAAGCTCCTGTTCTGCCCCTATTTTATAGTGTAGAAATCCAAACCTTTAATCCAATATACAAAATAGGGAAGTCTCTAATACAAAGTCACTTCTCTGAGGCATGATTGGATTGTACTGCCCCACATCAAAAAGGGTGGGAAAAGCTTAATCCCAAAACCTAGCCCCAGGCTACAACGATCCCCAACACACATTAATATCACCTGGGCAACGGCCTCACGTGGGCAGCACCATCTTTAACAAAGTGAGCATAATACATTTTATCTGCCCAACACTGGATAAAGAAGATATGGTACATACATACTACAGAATACTAATCAACCATAAGAAAAAATGAAATACTGCCACTTATGACAACATGAACCTTGAGAATATGCTAAGCAAAATAAGACAGAACAAGCTATAAACTATGTAATTTTACTCATATGTGGGATATAAAACTGAAACTCATAGACACAAACAACAGTATGGTGGTTACTGGAGCAGTGGAGTGTGGGAGAGGTGGGGACTAAGGAGCTATATTGATGGTGATAGAAGATGGTTTGACTTTGGGTGGTGGGCACACAATGGAATATACAGTTTATATGTCATAGAAATGTATACTAGAATCTTATATTACCCTATTAACCAGTGTCACTCCAATAAATTTAACATAAAAAATTTAAAACATTTATTAGGATATATTAGACACTGAAGCAAATATTAGAAAAGCTTAGATTTTTACATGAACTAAAAAGGAGAAAGTATATCTGAGCTCTGAATTTGATGAGGACTTAATTGTCCTTTATTTGGAAGTCAGTCACTGCAAATAATTATTTTACAGTGATTGACTTCCAAATAAAGGTAAAATGGGGACAGAAAAAATTCATTACTCAGTGTTGTATGCAGATTGGAAATCTACTCCATCAGTGTTCAGTATACAAGAAGCTGGTAATTGTATTTACATTGTGAGACCTGCCTTATCATGTACAAGATTTTTACTAACAGTTAAAGAGAAGAAATTCAAATACTTAAATGCATGCAATTTATCATTGTCTTCATTCACTGCAACCAAGAGAGACTTCTTTATCTAATTTTCTACTTAACTTATGCCAAACAAACACTTAAAACGTTCTGTATTTTTGCCCTGCACTATTTTCTCTGTTTTCCTTTCTTATACAAAGAATGACAATTTGGTGTGTGTGTGTGTGTGTGTGTGTGTGTGTGTGTGTGTGTGTGTGTACATTTTACATCTACCTCTTTTTAAATGCATTTTAAGCTCATTCATTACACAAACATATATGGACTTTTTACAATGACCAAGTTTTTTTGAGAATTCAGTCTTATATTTAAAAAAAAGTACTCACTGACTTTAAGGATCTTAGAATCTATGAGAGAAATTATGTCTATTAACAAGATAAATGCTGTGAAAGTGATCAATTTAAACTACTGTGATCAACAAAGGCAACATTAAGTGCCATTTGACATCTGATTTGGAGGCCATGATTTGAAATGAAAATTACAAGGAGTAGATTAAAAATATCATTTTCAAAATGCTAAAAATATGACAGTCATACAGTCATATACAGAATGAGCACATGTTAAAATTTAACCCATTGACCCTGGCTGGTCGGCCCTGCATGTGGAAGTCCTGAGTTCGATTCCTGGACAGGGTCAAGGCATATAGAAAAAGAACCCATCTGCTTCTCCACCTCTCTTCCTTCTCTCTCTCTCTCTCTCTCTCTCTCTCTCTCTCTCTCTCAATTCCCCTCCCGCAACCACGGATCAAGTGGTTTAACAAGTTGGCCCTGGGCACTGTAGATGATTTTATGGCTTCTCTTCAGGTGCTAAAATAGCTTGGTTGCCGAGCAATGGAGCAGCAGCCCCAGATGGGCAGAACATTGCCCAGTACAGGGCTTGGTGGGTGGATCCTGGTCAGGGCGCATGCAGGAGTCTGTCTCTGCCTCCTTCCTTCCCATTTAATAAAAAAAAATTAAAATTTAATCCATTAATGAGAGAACTAACAAGATGGTAAAAATGGTTTAAAAGAAACTTTAAAAAACAGATTTATATCTCGGCCCTGGCAGGTTGGCTCAGTGGTAGAGCATCGGCCTGGCATGCAGGAGTCCCGGGATTTATTCCTGGCCAGGGCACACAGGAGAAGCGCCCATCTGCTTCTCCACCGCTCCCCCTCTCCTTCCTCTCTGTCTCTCTCTTCCCCTCCCGCAGCCAAGGCTCCATTGGAGCAAAGTTGGCCTGGGCACTGAGGATGACTCTGTGGTCTCCACCTCAGGCTCTAGAGTGACTCTGGTTGCAACAGAGCAACGCCCCAGATGGGCAGAGTATCACCCCCTGGTGGGTGTGCCGGGTGGATCCCGGTCGGGTGCATGCGGGAGTCTGTTTGACTGCCTCCTGTTTCCAACTTCAGAAAAATAAAAAAAAATAAAAAAAGATTTATATCTCAACAAGTCAAACAAATGCTGAAATGAATTTGCTGATAGATGAAAAATTAACACCCTGCAGGTTAATAAAACTATATCCTTTGGAGTACTCTTCCCTCTTAAATAAAAATTTAAAGGTTAACATGTAATTTCAGAGCCTGGACCCTGATCTGTAGTAAACAAGAAATCAAACACAGGTAAATCCTTGAAGAAGTAAAATAATCCTTGGATGGGCCTGTCAGGCAATGCTTCACTCTGAAACCAAAGTGACATGTAGTCATTTCTTTGTCTTATTTATAAATTTTGAATACTCTAACAAGGATAAATGGCATGAACATGGCCACAGATATATACGTTCATGGAATGGCACATATGGAAGGGGTTAACAGACACTTTTGTGGAGAGCAGATAACAAATATTTTATACTTTGGGAGCTACATGGTCTCTCTTGTGGCTATTTGACTTGGCCATTGAAGCATAAAAACAATCTTAGACAATAGGTAAGCAAATAAGTATTACTGTGTTAGCATAACATTTCTTTTATAAAATTTAAATTTCCTATAATTTCTGCAAAGGGCAAAATATTCTTATTTTTTGCAATCATTTAGTACTATAAAAACCGCTCTATAGGACATACAGAAATAGGTGACAGGTTGCATTTGATCTGCGTGTCATAGTTTACTGATCCTGGTAGACTGTCTGAAGCAATAAGTAGCTATTTTGAGTCAGAGGCAAATAAGAAAGCAAAGAGATTGAGACCAAGAAATGTGTGGTTTAATTAATTCTGCTCCTCAGACACAGAGACAGGTAAATTTAAAATCTGAACATCAGTGAGGAGTTTCTTTTCTTTTTTTGTGTGTGTGACAGAGACAGAGAGAGTCAGAGAGAGGGACAGAGAGGGACAGACAGACAGGAAAAGAGAAAGATGAGAAGCATCAATTCTTCATTGCAGTTCCTTAGTTGTTCATTGATTGCTTTCTCATATATGCCTTGACAGGGGGGGTGCTACAGCAGACCGAGTGCCCCCTTGCTTGAGCCAGTGACCTTGGGCTCAAGCTGGTAAGCCTTGCTCAAACCTGATGAGCCCGCATTCAAGCTGGAGACCTCGGGGTCTTGAACCTGGATCTTCCGTGTCCCATCTGACACTCTATCTACTGCACCACCTCCTGGTCAGGTGAGTGGGGAGTGTCTTAAATGCCATTGAAATGCTTTTATAAGCCCTGGCCGGTTGGCTCAGTGGTAGAGCGTCAGCCTGGTGTGCAGGAGTCCCGGGTTCGATTCCCAGCCAGGGCACACAGGAGAAGCACCCATCTGCTTCTCCACCCCTCCCCCTCTCCTTCCTCTCTGTCTCTCTCTTCCCCTCCCGCAGCCAAGGCTCCATTGGAGCAAAGATGGCCCGGGCGCTGAGGATGGCTCCATGGCCTCTGCCTCAGGCACTAGAATGGCCCTGGTTGCAACAGAGCAACACCCTAGATGGGCAGAGCATCGTCCCCTGGTGGGCATGCTGGGTGGATCCCGGTCGGGCACATGCGGGAGTCTGTTTGACTGCCTCCCCGTTTCCAACTTCAGAAAAATACAACAACAACAAAAAAAGAAATGCTTTCATAAGGTTAATATGAAGGAAGTGTTTTAGATGAGGTGCAGGAGAGAGAGATAAGAAACTCAAAAATAGCGACGAATTTTTCATTGGTTAGTTATGAGGAGAAAATCGTGTGGTCCAGAATATGGCTAAAGAAGATTTTCTTGACAGATTAGATAATATAAAGCAGGAGAGAACAACTACTCAATGCCAACACATACGACTCAAGCTGGAAACACTGAGAAATAAAAACTTCTTGATCAGAAAAGGAGCATGACTCCATTAGGTGTAAATTAGCTCAGCTGGAGGTGTCCACTGAATTCCTGCTACAGGAATTTAAGCAGATTGTCGGGAATGCTCAAATGGAGTTTGGGAGACAGTACTTGCGCAAGGGTGACAGTTTGTGAGAAATCTTCTCAGAGAAGGCAGAGTGGGGTGGAGGGCATGGGAATGGATGGAGTGTTTATAGAAAAATGCATGGCCAGAAAATCAAACTAAGGACAGAAGCTGTTGTATGTGATGGTGGTACGGGGAAGGGTGGGATTAGAAGGTAGGTTAATAGATAGAATTTGGGGGTGGGGAAGCCTACCAAAAAAGATAAAATCTGGAAATTAGGTCTGTTTACCATTACAGAAGTCAGATATTTCATCATTTTGAGGGGAAACGATAGCTAAGAGTTTTATTTAAGGGATATATAGTTTCTGGACAAACAATCGCTGATTTCATTTTTATTTTTACTTTTTGTGAATGAGAGCTTCTAATTTAGCAAATAAACTTCTAAAGTGGCAAATTATTTAATAACAGCTAACAGAGACTTTAGAAAGACCCTCCAGACTCCACCTCTAGTGCCTGTCAAAGTGGCATTGAACACTGGAAATAACGGGCTAGAGTTATAATTCTGAATGGTTCTCTCCCTAATTAATTGTGTAAACTTTCCAATGTCAACTTCACAATTTAGGACTTTAGTCTCTATGTGCTTACTGAGCTATCTCGAAAATTCCTTGTAGGTCTGAAATTCAGTGATTCTACTTAATTGTTCTCATATATAAAACAGTCCTATGTAATCCCCAAATGGTACAATGAAAAATTGCATCTAAACCTCTGGATCCCAAACTTAGAGTCCTCAAGGAGTTATGTGGAGGTAGTAATAGAGATTCTGAAGCTCTGGAAAAGCATTTTAATATGTCTCACTATTTTAAAAGCTAATTAAAATGGCACCTCTATCCAAGAAAGTACTTGAAACACTAATATTCTTTCTTTGTGCACTGAGAGCTTATTAATTCAGGGATGGAATATTCTCGTGTGGATCAGAAACTCTGATTGGTATTAGTGACTCTTTGACACCTCAAAATATTAAAAAAAAAACTCTTTACTTTAAAAGTTCGGAAGCTCCTAGTCAAAATAGATCTACATGGAATTACTGCAGCAATACAAATGCCTGATGAGCAAGTCATTATTCAAATCCTGACATTGACAACAGTTCCAACATATGGTAAAACATCATCGACTCTCAGAAAATAGGAAAACTCCACAGATGTGGTATGCTTCCGCTAAAGAGTATACTTATACACAATTTGCCACCTGTCAGAGAAAAGAGAGGGAAACATCTTGCATGTGCACAAGGAATTAAGAGAAGTTTTAGATCATAACTGGATGAAAGGGGAGATAGGACTACATGGTTGCTGCTATAAAATAAAATAAGTGATAATAAACTAAATTTGGAGCACAATTTACCATTTTGAAAAGAAATCCCATATATGTTGTCATGTTCTCTGATCTAAATAATAAGAACTTCATAAAGCAAGAAGAAAAGGTATTATTATTTCTAGTTTGCAACTGGATAAACTAAGACTAATAAAAAGGTAAAAGCTTGCCTAAGATATCAGAAGTAGCAATCTTGAAGCTGGAATGTATTAGCAATCTATTGCCACACCACAGCTGTGTAACAAACCACCACAGAACCTTAGTAGCATGCAAAAACAAGCATTTATTACTCACATATCTACAGTGATCGGCAAGGCAGCTTTATTGATCTTGGCTGGGCTCACTCACATGGGTAAGGTGTGGCTGACTTCTGGCTAACCTAACATAGGCTTGGATAGAGTGACTGACAAGACTTACCTCTACACCACTGTCTTTTATCACTAGCTCATGAGCCTGGCCATGTTCTCATGGCAGAAGAACAAGAAAATAAGCAGAGATATACAAGTGCTTTCTCAAGCCTCTTATAACATCCCATTAGCCAAAGCATGTCACATTTTCAAATTCAGAAATCAGTATCAAAAATAAAGTTGCAGTAAAAATATTGGCCCACTAGTATTTAACATCAACCTATGTTTTCTGCTTCTAATCTCATCCAATCTCTTTGTATCTTTCTAATGTGTATATAACTCCCAACCTATAGCACAATTTCCAGCAAAATAACTGGTCCTTAAAGAATGAATGAAATATCTTTTTTGATGTAACAGATGATAATTAATGTGATCATCCTTTATTCTCTCATTCACCAAAAATACAAGGTGAGGCAAAAGTAGGTTTACAGTTGTTAGTATAGAAAATAATATAATAATTAATAAATAATCATACAAAAATAAACTGTTTTGCCTACTTACAACTGTAAACCTACTCCTGTCCCACCCTTTGTTTACTGCCTACTGCTTACTAGGCACTATGCTGAGAAGCTTGTTGTTTATAAATGAATAGAGCAGTCACATCAGCTTTTTTACAATTATATATCAAACTTTTGTGTTAGAGCATGCTAGTATAAAATTTCTTCTATTTACACTCCCCAAATTCAATACTCAGGTATCAGCACCTGCAACATAAAGGAAAAAACAGGTTGTAGCGCAGTTCGGCGGTTCTGCTCAATTATCTCACACAGCTCCTGCGGCAGCTGCCACATTCTTCACGGTCTCGTACACCAAATGTGCCTTCAATTCTTTTCTCTTTCCTCCCAGACCTGACCCTGCTCATAAAGAGTCAGCAGCTCTTTACCTGCTGTAATATGCCTGCAACTGCCTCAAATTCCAAAATTAGTTTCTCATATTGAATGGGCCAGGTGGAAAAAGCAGGGCATTTCTCCCTGGGTTCACAGACAGACTACCATATGTATTGACATTTTAGAGCTGGAAGAGACATAGAATCTTCTTGCTCAGGCAGTTTCAATATTCTTTATATTATTTTAATTATAAAAGAATGGAATCCCTTTTTTATATTTCCTGATGAAATTTTTGGTAGGGCCCATAAGATCAAACAGATAAAAGCAGTTTCTTCAGCTTAAGTTGAGAGTACAGTGTTCAGAGCTCCACCCACTCAGTTCAGACCAAGCTAAAACTAACAGAAATACTCTGGGATAAAAAAAAGGTAAATTTGCCCTAGATAAACCCTGCCAGTTCTGAGGATCCTGTTATTTTCTTCTCACTGTAGCAATGAGAGATGTTAATATATGACATGACTAATCAAGCACAACACTGTTTCCTACTAAAGCTGAATTTGGCATCAGAGTTCCTTTCAATATAGAACTCTATAAATTCACTATTTATCAGTATAAATTGGAGGTTACACTGAGGATGAAGCTTGTTTACAATCCCTATGAGACACTTTCTATTCACACACACACACACACACACACACACACACACACACATTATTTGTCTTATATGTAATACTGATGATCCCTGGCTACCCACTCCAGTGAACAAGCTATGAGCTCTATAGAGGTTGAATTAGAGAATTACAGTCGGCTCCTAAAATCTCAGCTGCCTCCCTCATCTAGGCAGAACCAATCTTCAGAAAACATCCTGCCCACACACTCTAGCAACTCTGAAAAAACAAACACTGGCGGATGTGTGGATGCTTGAGGAGTCACCAAAAACCAGGCCTTAAAGAGACCTTTATTAGTTTACAATACACAGAGACAGACTGAGGGGACATTGTGTTCACTTTTAGGGTTTGTACCATTTTTTATGAAAAATTACATTTATACCCAAACAGTTTACAATTCTTTCCGCCAATCCAAAAGTATTTTTACCACCTTCACCAAACTACTCTGATATGAAGAGATAAATGACATTTGAGTGGATTTAGGGTCTGGATGTTATCCTTAAAAGGCCTTGATTTTCCCTAATCTGTACCCCCTCCAACCCTGCCTGCTTAGTGGTAAATTATGGGCTTTGGAGTTAGTTAGACCCAAATCCACCTCTCAGCTCTTCCCCTTGTTTGCCATAGGATCAAGTACTGTTTTACTATTTTGGGTTCTCAGAAGGTCTTATTACTCCAAAGTTCATCTGAGGAAGCTATAACAGCATGGTGATTTAGCAACCCTAAAGTCAAGAAACTGAGACTCTAGTACCTGCCATGCGCCTGAGAGATCCCTATGAAATTCAGTGTCTTCATCTGTGTAAGAAGATCAGGTTTGATACGCTGATAGGCAGCCATGTGGTGCACCAATCAGATCTTCCATCATAAGAAAAGTTATCATTTAGCTGTAAACAGTACAGCTCTTTCTATTTGCCTTAACTTCTTATCTGAGGCCACAATTCCTGAGCAGCTCCAGCCAGTGTCTGAGCACACAGTGGCCAACTGTGCCATTTCTCTTTTAAAGGGCGAACTTTGAGCCAAAGTTTCCTGTAGCGTTGGATGAAACTTTGTTAGAGCTGCATTGTGATTGCTCCCTGCCCAATACTGTTTCCTCTTGTTTCTTTTCATGGGTGTCAGATCTGAAGTACAGTTTGAAAGCTTTCCTTGCCCATTCTTTCTTCCTCCCTCCATCAATCACTAGTATGATCTTCATTCTCCCTCCAATTAACCCCTTGCGTCCTAACCCAATTTCATAGTCTACTTCACGATTGACCCAAACAACAGATTTCATAAGGTTTATTTCAGGTCAATCATCTTTTAATAAATAATATCATGTTGACAGTGATTCTGCTTCCCCTTATCTTTATGTTTGGCATTTTAGCAGTAGACTTGGAGAGGGTGAGTAGGATGCTTAGGAAGAACCATATGTCTCAGTTTGCCTGGAACAATGCCAGTAGACACCTGCTGTCTAGATGTCCCTTCTGACCTAACATTTGCTATTATAAAATTGTTTTACAAACCATATAATTTATGGTCTCTCTAGTGATACTGAATAACATCTACAATTTCTCCCATTTCTAAAGTTAAGATGCTCCCATAGAGTTCTAAAATAGCTCAACATGTCCATCAGTGTGATGATATTCTCATTCATTCATGTATTCATTTATCTCTGGAACTATTTATTGAGATTAATTCAGTAAGTATTATATACTCAAGACTTGGATAAAAGACAATAAATATTCAGGTAACATTTTAAATCAAGTCATTGTATTTTATTGGCTAAAGGACTAATTTGAAACATCAATTTTTCCTTGATTCTCTGGTTCACAAAGAGCAGTCAGAATGGCTAATCTACCATGATAGATGCTGCCTCCAATGTGGATGACATGCTTCCCTTGGGAAAATCACTCTGGGCAGCTGCAGCCACAGCACAGGTTGCTGACTTCAGCTAGATTGTATTCGACAGATTGAAAACTCACAGGTGCCTGCAGAATACCAGAAACATATTTGTTTGTCTTAGTAGGAGAATTGGAAGGATTTTAGTTGGCTGTGCCAGTTTTTTTTTCACTTATACCTGTTTTAATGATACATTTCTGCATGACAAAAGTAATGTCTGCTATATACTGAATCATTAAATATTTTTCACTTTACTCATAATTTTCAATGCAAATTCATTAAGTAGCTTTACTAAATATTTGCCTCTTTTAACAAATGAGACACTTTTGGCATTTTGCATGTTTCTAGTGGTTGGAAAAAAAACATACTTGACTCCACTTCTCCATCCTTCCCAATTTGCCCTTGCCATGGTACAACCTGATTCACAAGGTTATAATGGGCTATCACAGGGAACACTCATTTCAAACACAATGGAATAATTGTTTCTGAAGTTAGTGTCCTCTTTGTGTTCTTGAAAGCTAGACTAACCCTGGCTGGTTGACTCAATGGTAGAATATCAGCCTGGTTTGCAGATGTCCTGGGTTTGATTTCTGGCCAGGACACAAAGGATGAATGACCATTTGCTTCTCCACCCTTACTCCTTCTCTTTTTCTTTCCTCTCTCTCTTTTAGTCTCCCACAGTCATGGCTCAATTGGTTCGAGTGCATTGGCCCCAGGCACTGAGGATAGCTTAGTGGAGCCTCTGCCTCAGGTGCTAAAAATAGTTTGATTACAATCATTGGCCCCAGATGGGCAGAGGATCAGCCCAGACGGGAGTTGCCAAATGGAACCTGGTCAGATGCATACGAGTCTGCCTCTCTGTATCCCCTCCTCTCACTTAGAATCTAAGAAAAAGATAGATTAGATTCTATTTCAGTTGAAAAAGAATGAAAAATAGCAAAAGATGAATAACTTGAATGTTGGTCACTACAAAGATTAAGTACATCTCTAAATGTCCCCTACATTTAAATTTTCTCTTGAAATCATAAAATGGCTGCAACTAAAATGGTTACATATACAATTGTATTTTGTTGTTGTTTATGCTATTTATGTCATTCATTTGCCTTAGGGAGCTCTAAATTTCCATTTAGGGCACAAACTCAGTTTGAGATGTTTATTGTGTAATAGACATTTTAGAATATTTTTAATATTAGAAGGTGCCATAGCCGATTATTGCTTATATCTTTCAATCGGATGCCTTAATATATTTTATATAAATACTATTTTGATTATACAATAAATATGAGTTGCTCTACAGCATATGAGGTACAAATAATATTACATTTAATTATTTTTCAAAGTTGACTGAAATCAGCTCAAACTCCCACCTACAAGGGCAATATCACTCATTAGGGGGGATATTCATTTACCTCCTTTATAAAGTCATAGTTCAGTCGGAAAAGTGGCAATCATTGTTAGGTATTTCTAGCTGGAAGTAATTTAATAAAAGGAAATGAAGACTTCCACAACTTTTACACTGTTGCTGACATCAGAGAAGCAGAAAATGTAGGGATCAGAGAGAACCTAACTGATCACCTCAGGTATCTGTAGAAGCAAAGTTGGAGTGACTTGTGGGATGCTCAAAAGTTGTCACAGCTCTGTTTGTTTTAGCCCAGCCCTTGCCTGCAACTTCAGGAGGAGAAATAATGGTTTTTCTTTTTGCTACATTTTCCAAATCTCATACAAGTCCCTTTCCATGGCATTGCCCAAGCTGGACACCTTGCCGGTAAGGAATTGTGAAAATGTATTTCTAGAATTTTATGCTTCTGGGATAATGTAGAAGGATAAAAATGATGCAGAGTCTGGAGAGACAACAACTGGCACAGTATCACAACCCTAAGGAACACAAGTAGCTCTAAGAAGACAGTCTCCCATATTTCTTCTTCTCATCATGAAAGGCCAATAGTTCTTAGTTCATGACCATTTTCTCTGCTATGTGTTTTTACAACTTGTAGCTGCAGAAAGCCAACACCATTTACATGCCCATTTTTCTCCAGGATTGGAGACCCTGGCCCGACTTCCTTACCAGGTGAGCAAGATCATCTGAATGAGGACATCTCTTTCTCAATTCTCTCCTGGATAAACTTAGAAACTGGCCCATCTTTCAGGCTCCATGAGCTATGGAGTTATATTCAGCCCTTACTAGCACAGTCCTCATATCACCTGCTACACCAGGCGGTGCTCTGGCCACATCTATTCCAACCCTTTAGTACCCAGAATACTCCATTGTTTTCTCTGTGTGCCAATCACGGAGTTATATCCAATACAGTTTTTAAAAATTTAAGCACAAAGATTTGTTCTGACTGCTTTTTAAATAGTAATGCTAAATTGCATCCATGGGTCTCAAAGCCTTCTCAAAACAAAGGTCTGTTTTCAGGGCAACTTCTGTTGCCACCCACATGAAAACATCTCCTTCAGAGCCTTGCAACCCAAAAGCTGATTAGCCTCCAGTAGAGGAAAGGGGACCCCAGATCTCAGGGAGATAAAAATCTTACTGGCCTCCTAGTGGGGTAAAAAAAAGCATTCTTTTCTAATGAATTTCTAGCAGCAAGAGCACAATGCTGTTTCTCTGTAGGTCACCCTGTCACATTGAATTTGCAATAAATCAACTTGCCACATTTGCTAAAGGGTTGTCTTTTCAGGTAGATGCTGAAGTGAAAAGCACTCCTCCCGGCAAATCATTGTGGATCAAGTGCTATGTCTATCTTCCCAGAACTAAACTGCCATTAAATGAGGATGAATTCTTGCTCTATACTCATCTCATTAAGAAGAAATCAAAGCCCAGAGATCCCCAGTTATTACTATGAGAGGAGATACAGTGATACTTTTAGATGCAAGGTGGGGTGGTTAGACATTCTCGACCACTTAACCGATTGCTCTTTCTAAATTTGAAGATGAGAAAGAACAGAGAAATTTTTAGAGCTCCTTCATATGTGTGGTAATGGGTCACGGTGAGGACCACCGAGAAAGGGACAAAGACAGATAGTGAGTGAGAAAGTGAGCAAATGGAAGAGACTTCCTGGACTTAAAAGACAATGACCTTAGAGGAACTGAGTAAGATACTGAAGAGCATCCATTTACTAAGTATCAGAATCTGAAATGTCACATATTAGCACCTTACCACCAAAAGAGTCATACTACCTCCAGCAGGATAAGACAAAAGAAAAGAACTCAGGATCTAAAACTAGATTGATTTACAGGAATGGGCAGGTGTAATCTCTGTGACCAAGGCCAGACTTTTAGTTAGGCAGTAAAACTCCGAAGACCTAATGCATGGATGTGGGGGTATCTTGATGGATAAAGTAAACTCAGTAGTAAAAAATCACAGACAAAGCCATATACAGAAATCTACATAAGTAGGTAGGTGATACCAATCCAGAAAGTTCACTAGTAGATAATAGGATTTAAACCCCTTGACTGAGGTTCAGACTGAGATGATACTCTCTGGGAAGATAACGTAGGCATAACCAGGACAGGAAGTCATGCCTAGATGGTTATGGTATGGGAAAGGTTCCTGTTTCAAAGATTCATATCATAATTTATTTATTACTGGAGGGTACAAGATTTCCTGAAGATATAGAAGAATTCCAGTTATGAGAATCAAGAATAAAGCCAAGATTGAAATAACAGAAATACATCATTATTTGTAAATATATCATCAAGTTTCGTGATCTCTGCCATATCTTTTTAAATTTTTTTTCTTTACTCATTATAACTACTAGTGAAGTAAACATTATTATCTCATTTAGCATATGGAGAAACTGAGTCCCAGGAAGTTAAATTATCAATATGATATAGCTAGTAAGAGACAGAGCATGAATTTAACTCAAGGCTCTCTGATTTCAGTTATGACTCAATGACAAGTATAGAATTGAGATTGATTTCTCTCAGTCATTACAGTGGCCAAGAGTATTTTCTAAAAATGGCTTCAACATTATCTCCTAATCCACAGAGTTTTCTGCAATGTGACTTTGCCCCTATACCATAAAAAGGAGTCTATTTCTCCATTCCCTTCAAACTAGTATAGAATATGGTAGAAGTAATACTGTCCCAGTTATGGATTCAGCCCTTAACTGTCCTAGAAGTCTCCACTTAAAGACTCTCAGAATGTCCATTCTTGGTATGCTCCAACTCAGAATACATCCACCATGTTATACAGAACGTAAGGCACATGGGAAAGTCACACATAGGTGCTCCAATTGACAGCTCCAAGGAGTTCCTTGCTGACAGCCAGAATCTACTGCTAGCACTTAGAGTAGGTTGTCTTGTATGTTCATCCCACTTGAGCCTTTAGATGACTCCAGCTTTAGCCACTTGATAATTGCCGTGTGAACCCAGAACCACAAGAACTAATGATATGTTATTCTTTCAAACCATCAAATTTGGGGTAATGTTTTGCAGCAAAATATTTGAATATCACACAAGGTAAAATGTAGTCCTAGCTACTGAGCTAAGCCTGAGCCTGAACATGAGGATTAGGTAGGTCTAGGAGTGGGGCAGGGAAAGGGGAAATGGAAAACTAACTACACAACACATGTTACTTTTAAGTTTGGGGTAGGGGATGAGTAAGATGAATGAATAAAGTGAAATTTTGTACTTGTTACTTAGCTTAGTTGTAGTATTATTTTTTACTGCTGCATAAAATATAACCATGATTAGTAGCTTGAAACAATGCACATTTATTATCTCACAGTTTCAATGATCCAGGTATCTAGGTACAACTTAGCTGTATCTTCTGTTCAAGATCTTGCAAGGCTACAATCATGGTGTTGACCAGATTTCATTCTCATCTGGACCTCAGTCTCCTCTCCTTAGCTCACATGGTTGTTGGTAGAATTTAGTTTTTTGTAGCCATAAGACTGTGGCTCTCAGATCCTAGAGGTGACCTGCAGTTCACTTCCACATGTTTCTTTCCATGGTCAGTTCACATCCCAGAAGGCTACTTCTTCTAGGCCAGTAGAAGAGTCTTTCCAAAGACAGATATATATCTAGATAGATATAGATACAGGTACAGATACAGATATAGACATAGATATAATAACATAATCACGGAAGTGACATCTCTTTACTTTTGCCATATTCTATTCGTTAAAAACAAGTTACAAGTCTGCCCACACTCAGGGGGAAGAGATTATTCAGGATATAAATATTGGTTAGGATCACTTGAGGATCTGTCTCCAACAGTTTGTCTTCCTTAATTTTTTTTTATTAAGTGACAGGCTGGGAAGCAGACACAGACTCCCATATGTGCCTTAACTGGGATCCATCCAACAAGCCCCCTACCAGGCGTTGCTCTGCCCTTCTGAGTTGCTGCTCTGCTGCTTGGAAACTGAGCTTTTTAGTGCCTAAGGCAAGGTAATGGAGCCATCCTCAGCACCCCAGGGCAAACTTTGCTCAAACCATTTGAGCCATGGCTGCAAGAGTGAGGGGGAGGGAGGGGTGGAAAAGCAGATGATCACCACTCCCATGTGCCCTGACCAGGAATTGAACCTGGGACTTTCACACACTGGGCTGACACTCTACCACTGAGCCAACCAGCCAGGGCTGTCTTTCTTAATTTATTCCATGTTTAATATCCATCCATTTACCCACTCATCATTTATTCTCTAAACGTGTTCCCCCAGAACCTTACTTACTTTTCCCTCTGCCTGGAGTACTTCCCCAGAAATTTGCACACCTCAACCCTCTATATTCCTTCAGATTTCTGTTCAAATGCCACCTCATCAGTGAGGCAGTCCATAAACCAACTTGTCAAAACAATTGATCTTGGGCCTTAGCATTCACTATCTCCCTTATCCTGCTCTATTTTTTCTCAATAACCTTTACAAATATTTGATACATATGTGTGTATACATATATATACTATTTTGTTTATTGGCTGTTTCTCCCACTACAGTGTTACCTCTATAAGAACAAGGGAAATTGTTTTATTTGCTATTAAAATCCCAAAATCTAAAACAGTGCCTACCCATTGCTAAAACTCAATAAATATTTATTAAATAAATGAATGAATAAACAAACAAAAATGTGTTGCGCACATGTCATAAGTAAAGGATGGTGCCAATTGCATTGAGGACCTGAGTAGGTTCAACTGTAAAAGAGTTTACTAAGACAGTACAGAGACTTGAGCCTGAGAATAAAGATTTTAGAGCAAAAAGACGTTTTCAAATCAAACTCAATCTAAAACAACTTAAAGTAGGCATTAGAAATTTCTACAAATCCCAGAGAAAGCACAAATTAAAACTCAGGCAGCTGGAGTTAGTGTTTGAGTGGAGACAAGTACTCAGAAAATTAAAACTGTCAAAACAAAGATGAAAACAATTCACTTCGAGAGCAGTGGTTTCTGGGATCACTTTTCCCAGTAGCTGAGAGCTGTAAGCAGACTGCTAATTTTCCCAGTATTCAGAAGTGTTTTATGTGGTATGGTATACTAGTTTTAATTGTTTCAGTGGAGAAGTTAGTGTCTTGTAGATTATGCTTGCAGTTCCTGGATCATCCTGAGATGTTTTCTAGAGCTGTGTGTGATGTTGCAGGTGTGAGTATTATTCCAGTGAGAAGACACTGCAGACTCTGACTTCCAGATGCTAAGCTCTATTAAAAAAAATACGAAGTGCAACTTGCAAGCAAATACTGGAGCCAATGCCACAGTAGCTAAGAGAAAGAACACTTCTGGGAAACAGGAGGGTGCAAAGACAAAGAAAAATGGCTCTTAAAGTTGGTTTGGGCAAGGAATGGTGAGAATGCAAGTGACCATGATGGTTTAATTCAATTATGAATCATGAATAGATGTAAAATCCAATCACAAGATGAAGATAAATGGGTTGGTTCCTTTATGTTGCCAGACTTATTTTGTGATGCTGGAAATCATGCCCAAACTGTCAGAATACCTGTAGCAGGAATTAGCTGCAAATGAAGGATAAGACACCTAGACAACTTGATGGAGGAAGAAAGATTTATTGATAACTGGTGGAGCCCTTGGGCTAGTAGCACCAAAGACAGAAGCACCTCGAAGTTAGATTTCTTCCATCTTATATACCTTTACAGCTTTAGTTCTCATATGACAAGTGCCTGATTTCTTTGACTTCTTTGTTTGCAGACCTATGTGACTTTTGTATCTCCAGGAGGGGAAGGGGTAAGAGAGGAGGCCAGAGGGTCTGTCCTTGACTATAACTCATTCTTCTTGCTGGTACTGCAAGTTTATTTCAAGGAACTGATAACAAGCAAGGACCACAGCTGTGGTTTGTTATTTTTCAAACTTTTCCCAGTCCGCCCTTGCTCCCTCAGTCCAAAATGCTGAGGTCACTGGCTGGAGCATAAGATCACAGACATTGCAGTACCCCCCCTTCTGTACTCTTATGGTTTTTACTCTCTCATACCCATAGAAAAAAAATATCTCAAGCAGCAAGAATAGAACTAGGCAACCTACAGCAATTGCTTTCTTATTTAAAGAAAAGCATGAAGCCAATTTCAAAGTGTTAAGTCAACTTGGACTTTGGTTTTCAACTAACTGCCTAGCTTTCACCACCCCTTGCTGTTGGTGAAAAAGAGCTGGAGACAGCTGATCAAAGAACACAGCAAGAACTATGAGTTGGTGATGGTAAGGAAAAAAATTAATTTTACTATGAACACTGTATAAATTGCAGAAGCTCAGTGGACACTACCTGTGCACTCCCTTATGCCAGTCAGATGCAGCATCTATATGGCACACCCAGCTGTGTGACATCTGGGTGCCATAGCCTTGTATGTTAGCTGTTAAGTGATCATAGATTAAAAGTAATTGGTATCTCTGTAAATGTAATGTGTTTGCAATTTGAAAATACCAAATATTAAAGTAATGGTGTTAGAAAAAGTGACATTTGGTAATGATGGAATTTCTGAGTTTAAGAAAAAAAATGTATCATTGAAGGTGTTCTATGACCCCAACCCCGGAGATAATAGATTAGTGGTGGTTCCATTATATCACTTACCTGTATGTCAGCTTTTCCAAAGAAACAGTTAAATTACAGAATCTTTAGCCCTATATCTGGAGTTTCTGAATTGATAGGCTTGAGATTCAGAGTTTTTTTCTTTTTTGAATCCCAAATGATTCTGATGGGTATTATTGAAAACCTTAAAAGTTAATGACTGAAGAGGTCTTACAGTTTATATAAATATAAATAAAGGAATGAAAGATAAATGTTTAATAAACAAAATGTTCATTATACTTTAGTGTTACCTACTACTTTGGCCCCAAATGACAGAAAGATCCTGAATAAAAGATCTTAGAAGGAAAATTCTTGTTCAACAGAAGGAAGAACCTTCTAAAATTAGAGGTGAAAAGACCAGTAAAAAAACAAGCAAAATGATCATTGGAGTAATATGCATGGGGACTAGATTGTTACTACATATATAGACATATCCAGTGGAATAGTGGTTTCTAGTGGCAATGAATATCGTTTTGTCACTGGATTTGTGCAAGAGCTATGAGAATAATGTTATCAATAGAGCATCTACCCTTTAACCCACTCCAACACACTTTCTGCCTCCACTGCCATTACCATGACACTAACTTCCTCTATGTTTTCAAGTAAAAAAAAATACCTTTTAATATTCATTGAGTGCTTACTGTTTACCAGGTATTGTTCTATACAATTTAAGTGTTGCATTTAATTCTTGAAAAAATCTCATGCAGTAGGTAACATTCTTATCTAATTTTACACTTATGGAATCTGAGGTAAAGTGAGGATAAATTATTATCAATATAAATAATCATTTCTAAATAATAATAATAATAACACAATAAATAATTTTTAAAGAACTCCTTACTAGGATTGTAAGGAGTGCAATTGATGTATGTCCCTGAGAAGCCATATTCAAAAGCCAGAACTCTTAAGTATCTCTTTCCAGACCTGCAGCAACACTTGGCATGTCTACCTTCTCTTTCTCAGAAATAATTTATTTCTAAGACATCATAATTTCAAACACTTCCCTTACTTTTCAATCATTCATTCCTAGTTTCCTTTACTAGCTCCTCCTCCCTTAGCAAAGCAATGACTTTATCTTTTGTCATTCTATCCTCGTTGTAGTTATTCTCATTCATTCTTATGGTTTCTTAATGCCTACTATATACATAAGACTGTGGAATTTACATCTCTATTTCAGGCTACATTTGTGAGATTTTGTAAGTATATTTGCAATTTTTACATTAATTCCTCATAACACTTCCCCAATATTTGGTCTCTATTCACTTCTTTCTAATCCATTGCCACTAATCTGAAACAAGTCAATTTCTCATTAGACTGTTGTAACAACATATTTATTAGAGCTTTATACTTAGAATCTTTCTTAAGTGAGTGGCCTTCCTTACAAAAAAAAAATAGTTCTGGATATTGTCTACCTCTCTTGAATCTTCCTCTAGGATTAGACTAGGGATGATATTTTTCGTAAACATATTCTTTTATTACTGCATAACATTCCATCTTATAGTTATTCATTGATTAACTATTTTTCTATTACAGATAATTGAAGTTTTTCCCCCTTTTCAAAAAAGTCATACACTTTATTTTTTAGAGCAGCTTTAAGTTGACAGAAAAAATAAGCAAAAAATCAGAGTTCACAAATATTCCTTCTCCCTTCTTCTCATAGTCTCCCCTACTATTAACATCTTGCATTAGTGTGGTACACTTATTACAATATAACTAATATTGATATATTATTATTAACTAAAATCCACTATTTACATTACGGTTCAGTGTTTGCCTTGTATAGTCATATTGGTTTTGACCAATGCGTAAACTCATGTATCCACCATGAAAGTATCACGCAGAACAGTTTCACTGCTTATAAGTCCTCTGTGCTTCATCTATTCATCTCTACCTCCCTCCCCTTGAACCTCTTAGCAACCAGTGATCATTTTAAAACCTCTTTACTGTCTCCCCAAACCTGCCTTCCCTGCTCCTCCATAAATCCACTCACCCTCCGGCACCATCACAAAAACTAACACTGGGGAACAAAATTTTTGTTGCGTCCACAAAAACACTTGTTTTTAACTAATTCGAGTGTGCTGATCTCAAATCCGACATTAGTTTTTCCCTGTAAACTACAGGTTTTTTTGCAATTCAAGATTTTAGGTTTTCATCTTATTGTAAAATTTTCAACATTTAGTTTAACATAATGAAGTAGAATGTCTTCTTGGGCATCATCTTTGTGAAAATATAATAATTTATATAATGCAGTAAATACACTAATACACTAAAAGATATGATTGCATCAGAATTTGTCTACAATTTCGAAAAAGAACTTATTAAAACACTTATTTTAATCATAAAATTTGTGCAAAACATATTTAAATTCTATTCAGGCAAAAATTTGTGTTTGTAGCTCTTGCATTTGTGTACTTGTTGAGGACAATCTCGTTTGATACTCCAGAAGTAGTCTGCTCATCACTAACAGCTCCAAGATTTTCGGGAAACTTATCAAGGTGACTGTTCAGGAAGTGAATCTTAACGCTCATGTTACATCCATGTCGCGGAAAGCCAACAGCATCCTTTGAACCAGAAGTTCATAGTTTTCTGCTTTTTTGTTGCCAAGGAAGTTCTTTGTAACTGTCACAAAAGATTGCCATGCTGCTTTCTCCTCCTTATTCATCTTCCTGGCAAATTCTTCATCACGTAGGAGGATTCAAATTTGAAGTCCATTGAATACACCTGCTTTTATCTTCTCAAAAGACAAGACAGGAAAAGCAGAAATAATATGTTGAAAGCATTCACTTTCTCTATTCAAAGCCTGAACAAACTGCTTCATTAAGCCAAGTTTGATGTGAAATGGGGGGAAAATGATCCTGTCTCGATTAACTACAGGTTCATTCACAACATTTTGCATCCCTACTTCCAGAGCTTCGTGTTTCAGCCATTTCTTCTGTATCCAGTGTTTCTTCTGAGCTCGGCTGGTCCACAAACACAGAAAGCAAGGATAGTTCGTGAAGCCTTTCTGTTGTCCTAGCAAGAAATTTACCATTTTAAGATCCACACAAATGATCCAGTTAAGCTCCTCATACTTCAGAAACTCGAGGACAATTTTTATGTCATTCTTACTAAGTCATTCAATTCAGGTTGGCAGTCAAAACTGCAGAAGGGTTAATGACTGCTTGGCATCAAAAGAAGACCCTTCAGATTCTACAGCCATTTCCTCATGCATTTTATCAAAATACACTTGATCACCATGTTCACTTTTTTCATCCTTAGAAGAAATAAAACCATTGAAAACTGGAACCGTGAGTGTCTCAGAGTGTGGGATATGTCGTATTGATGAATGAATATTAGAATATGTGATCATATGCTGTTTTTTCTTGCTGATACCCTTTGTATGGATCAGACAGAAATAACAATCACTGCTGTGGTCCTTTGGTTCACACCAAACCATGGGAATACCAAAAGGCATTCTTTCGCGTTTTCCTTTTGTCTAGTCATGAAGCATTTCCTCACAATTATGACACAAAATATGAGGAGCCCAATTCTTGTCTTGATCGCCAAGGGGAACTTGAAAATAGGCAATATATGCACGTTTCACAAATGATGAAATATTGCGCCTTTGATGTTGAAGTGTATAACAGCCACATATATAACAGAAGGTGTCAGGACTATTCTTACATTTACGCCTACTCGAAGAAGCCATAATTCAATCTTAAAACAAAATAAGAGGGTGTTTTTTTCAGATAATAATTTTTTACATTTAAGAACAACTACAATTATGTAAAAGTGATGTTTGTAAAACATTAATTGCCTTGTGGTTATGTTCAATCCAAGAGTCATTGCCCTTTAACTCCAATTTAAAAACCAATGCATGCCATTAACTGTAACAAAAAGAAATTAAAATCACATAAAAACTAGAGCATGCACCAAAAACAGATTTCAGGTTTGGAATCAGTGATGCAGAAATATATAGAAACAGTTCTAAAACCTCATGCAACAAAAAATAATAAAAAAAATTGTTCAGCAGTGATAATATGTCCAAACACAAGTTTTGGAGAAAGACACACTGAACTTTATATTTTCCTTCTCCTTCATAGAATTTTAGAGTTTTGAAAAAAATCTCAGAGATTGTTTAATTTAATCATTTTTGTTCTTTGATATAATTTTTTACATTTTACTATTATAATTTTTACTGAAGATAGAAGGAGGTAAGAGATTGAACAAATATGATATTTTAGTTTATAAATACAAAAAGGGAACATAATTCTAAACTAGAGTTGAAGGCGTCAAGCCAACTTGGTGTAGTCCTGCAAATCAGATATCTTCTGGACCTGCATAGGCCAGCTGCTTGTTGGCCTGTGATTTCAGCATGTCCACGTCCATGCATACTTGCAGTGAGAAAGAGTTAGGGAGCAAAGGCCCATTAAATATTATGTGGTGTAGTGATTAATTTTATGTGTCAACATGAGTGGGCCAAGGTACGCAAATATTTGGTCAACGATTATTCTGGATGTTTCTGTGAAGGTGTTTTCTTTTTGGATGAGATTAACATTTAAATTTGTGGACTTTCAAGAAAACAAATCGACCTTCTTAAATTGGGTGGGTCTTATTTAATCAGTTGAAAGTAGAGAACAAAAGGCTCATCCAGTCTAAGTAAGAAATAATTCCACCAGCAGACAGCCTTCTAACTTGAACTAAGCATTAGCTCTTTCTTGAGTCTCCAACCTCATGGCTTACCCTACAGATTTTGGACTTGCCAGCATCCATAGTCATATAAGCCAATTTCTTAAAAAAAATATTTGTTCTCTATCTATCCCATCAAGCAAGCTAGATGGGCTAGATAGATAGCTGTTCTTCTACATTACAGAGGGTCCTTGGGTTATGACATAGTTCCATTCCTACGACAATGATGTAATCCAAATTTTGGTGTAAGTCGAAACACACACTAGCCTAACTCACTTGCCTATCCTAACACAGCTGGAAAATCATAATCTAGAATATTAAATCACAACTAAGCCACAGAAGAAGAAAAAGGACATAAATATGGGAGCCATGATAAAGGCCCAGAAGTCATCAAACATAGCAACACAAACAGAGCACTTGAATTTTTAACAGTCCAAAATGGCATAGGTAAGCATACTGGAGAACACCAATTCCTTCACTCATATGCCGCATTACTGTGTATTCTTCTGCCGCACAACCCAACTAATTTGCCCATGTAGTCCATAAGTATGACGGTAAAGGCATAAGCCAAAACACTCACATCTCAGTTTTTAAAGTTTTTAAGAGAGTGAGCATTGTAAACTTGCAATATCATATGTCAAGACTGTCGCAACCTGAGGACCCCTGTATATTGGTTATATTCCTCTTGAGAATCCTAAGACACATGATTAAAAGATAATGGAAAATGCAGTCACATTTTTGGTACACAGGATTGAGAGCATGTGAATTTTGGTAGTTATTATTAAAAACTTATATTCAGTTAAACTATTTCTTTTTCCCACTGTGGAGTCAAAAAATGGAGAGTAAATGGAACAGGAGGTATGTGAGAGTGCGTATGAGGATGAGTCAGTATTACCACCTAAACCTCCCAATTTCCAATTGAATACAACTCCCTCAATAATATATTTCCCCATGGCAGCAGTGGCTTTCAAGATAATTACACAGACTTCATGGCTCCTTAAAGTAATATGGTTAATACTCCGATGGTATGAGTAATGATGATGCATCTTCTTCAGAAAAGAATTTTTAAACATCAGGTCTGATGCATAGTTTCTGTCTTGTATAACTTCTTGTCTCCTGAGCTTATAGAAAACTACAGTATGAGACTAAAGAATTAAGAAACTATCATTAAATCCTCCCATCACTATTTTCAGTGCTCCAGAAAGCTGACATCTTTTCTCATTTACTTCTCTTTTCACAGGAAAAAAATATTAGCAAAGACTTTTCAAAGGAAACTTCAAAAGAATCACAGAATTTCTAAGATGAGTAGGAAGGAATGAGGTTGCTTTCATGTGTTAAGACAGACAGTTGAATGCATCAAAAAAGCAAAATAATTGTGTATTAAATTTTATTTGGAAATATTATTTATTTAACAAATTTTGGGGGATAGTCTACTGTGTGAAAATTGTGTATTTCAGGACGTGTTTACAGTGAATAGTAAGACATTGTCCCTAAATTCAGGAAGTTCATCATTTAGAGGAAAAGCAGTAGTCAATCAAACAATTACCTATAATATAATATGATAAGCCTTATGATAGAGTTATCTCAAGGGTGCATAATGAAATCTGTGAAGAAATAACATTCAAGAGTTCTGATAGGCTGACTAAAAATTTGAATGAATGACATGAAACAAAACCCTATTGATAAATTCATTTAAAAAATTCACCCTTATGGTAAAGAGAGTCTTTTCCAAAGCTGTTGTTTTAAACAATTAACCAATATTAAGTTCATGTTGTTTGACTTTCTTGAGTCTTCAAAACTGGTGTGGTATTATGCCCTTTTTCAGTTTAGTTTCTTTTTTCAGTATAGTTGACATACAATATTATATAAGTTTCAGGTGTACCTTTCCAGAAAATTATAAAACAACAGATAGAATAGAAAATAAAAGAGTAAAAATGTACATATACATGAGACAACTTGCATATACGTGAGATAAATTGTTTATTTTTTAAAAAATTGTTAAATTTTAAATGGTGCTAACTAACTTGTGAAAAACTAAATGCTGTTTAAATATGTATAGGAAGCTTTCAAATAGATAAAAGATATGCAAAGTCTTGTGTGAAATGAAAAAAATTATATTTGTCTGGCTGAGGTATGCTTTAGGGGCTGTTTAATAAGGTTTTATGACCAAATTTATAAACAAATGTGTTCTATTATTTAATCTAGTAAAATATCACAATATGGGTTAGCTCAGTTTCTGAAACAATGTGGAATTATTCCATCAAAATCAAAAAGAAATAATTTCCCTTGATCCAAGGCATCTGTAGATTATATAAATTAAAAAGTAAAAGCATTAAGTATCCTATTTGTCTTTAGTTGAGTTTGTGTTTATTTCTTTTTTTTTTCACTTATACTTCTATAAAGAGTCTCTGAAGAAAATTTAAAGCCTCTGATTTTTTTTGCGAATAAAAAGACACAACAGCTATCTCTCCTCTACCACACTGCAGGAAGCTATTATCTGCTCTAATGGGACCTCAATGAAAGCACATGTATCCCTGTGAAATGGAAGTGATTGTACATTGTTCCAACAAGGATTAAAAATTTTGTTTTCTCGAAAGAGTATGAATATGGTAGATACATGCATCATTATTTCATCTTCAAGTGTAACAAATTACATAAATTAACTTCATGCTGAGAAGTAGAGATATTTCTCAATTGTAGAAAACCTCACCGAGTGAGAATTATTATACAATTGCCTCTGTGTTTTGAATGAGGCACTTCAGTGTGAAAAAAAAAGATACACATTGCATTCTGAAAAGGAAAATAACTTCACATACAAAAGACTCATGCTATCAATTTTCTGTTGTTTCATGCAATCAAAAGTAGCACAAGTGCAGACTGGAGAACTTGGCATGAATCATAACTTTATATTTTCAAAAACAATACTCTTAAGAATTGCATTAGCAGTTAAGAGTCTTCTTCTGAGCTAATGTTCATGATCACCATGTCTCAATATGGACTTGTACAGGACTCTAATATTATCAGTTTGTGAACAATGTGAAAATCACCACCTAAACCAATTGTAGGCATATATTTTTCCTGTTCATGAGACCCTGATTTAACATTGGAGTAATAGTGAGAAAAATAATTTTGAAAACATTTCATCAATCACTGGATTAAATGTTAAGGAAATAAACTAATTCTATTTATTTATTTATTTATTTATTTATTTATTTATTTATTTATTTAGCTTAAGTGAGAAACAGGGAGGCAGAGAGACAGACTCTTGCATGCACCCTGACCAGGATCCACCTGGCAAGTCCCCTATGGGCCAATGCTCTGCCATCTTGGGTTGTTGCTCTGTTACTCAGCAACTGATCTATTTTAGTGCCTAAGGCAAGGCCATAGAGCAATCTTTCTGTTCCCAGTTTCTAACCAACCATGGCTATAAGAGGAGAAGAGAGAGATATAGAGAGATAAGGGAGAAGGGGAGGGGTGGAGAAGCAGATGGTTGTTTCTCCTGCATGCTCTGACCGGGAATCAAACCTGGGACATCCACATGTCAGGCCAACACTGTACCCACTGAGCTCACTGGCCAGGGCAGAAATAAACCAATTCTAAAAATTCAGGCAAGTTGGGAATCCAAGATGGCAGCAGAGTAGGTAGTTGTTACATTTACTTTCTCTCAGGACCAAACTGGAGTTACAACTAAATATAATAACAATCATCCTGAAAGCCAACTCAAGACTAAATGAAGAGGAGACTTATAGCCAAGGATTCACAGAAGCCACATTGAGACTTGTAGGAAGGGTGAAGATGCAAAACAGGCTTGGCCCTATTCCTACAAGCAGTGACTGAAGTTCAAGAGGGATATATCATCTGCAGAGGGATTAACCCTGAGGTGTGTAAGACCTAAACCCCAAGCCAGGTTCCCTAACCTAGAGCACCAGAGCTGAGAAGAGGCTCCCACATAGCATTCAGAAGTGAAAAACAGTGAGGTTTCTGACTGCCAAAAATATATGGAAGTTCACAAAGATGCAGGAGAGGTCTTAAAGGACCAATGCACAAATCTTGTTCACAGCCAATTACCCTGGGATCTGGTGGTGGGAAAGTTGAACAGACTAAAGATGCATGAGGAGAGTCTGAGTTTAGCACCTCTGATGAAAGTCATAGTAAAGAACAGCTACCAGGACCCCTAAGCTGAGTCATACTCCAGTACTGCAACAGCCACCATCTTTCGCCTTCTTGCAGCATCAGCTGGGGGAAAGGCAAATGCCCCAGTCTCAGGAATCTCTCTTGCCCCATCCTATAGAGATTAGGCCCTGCTGATGAGTCAGCAGTCTTGGCTGAGAAGTGGAGGTCTGAACAGACTTGGGGGTGTGACAGTGACTTGTTTGTCTCGCTTTGAGGTGGGAGCTATTCCTCCCCTTTCCCAAGAATCTGACTGGTGCTTCTCCCTCACAGGAGATTCCATGGAAGCATTGTCCTGGCTGTTGGCAGGCCAGTCCTTCATGCTCTGGAAGCCCCACCCACAATACCCCCCATAAATTTGCCCTGCTGAGTTCAGGTAAAAATCTCTGGACAGACCAAGACCTTTGAATCTGGGGTAGGGGCCATACCCACCACTATGCCTGAAGCCTGATAGGAACCTCTTCCTCAGGGGAGATTCACTAGCCTCATCATCTCAACTACACCCAAGGCTCTTACAGTGATTGAGAGTAATAAATAGCCAGCAGGCATAAGCAGCTGGAGGAGGATCTTGGGGTGCCTTGAGTCTTTTGCTGACTTGTCCCAAGGCCTAGTGCTAGTAAAAGCCAGCCTTGATGTGCAGCTTGGTCCTTCTACTCACACCTAAGCCCAGTAGAGGCTGCCATGAATTGTGCATCACTTGTAGCTCCAAAAAAGTTGTTGAGCAGACCAATTACAACAAATAGAATTGAAGTAGTAATAAAAAATAAATAAATAAAAGTCTTGGATCAGATGGCTTCGCAGGTAAATTTTACCAAACTTTCAACAAAAAATTAATATATATCTTTCTCAAATTCAAGAGGAGAAAAGACTCCGAAGCTCATTTTACAAGGCCAGCATTATCCTAATTCTAAATCCAGATAAAAACATTTGAAAGAAAGGTAATTAAATATCAATATCTCTGAAGAACATAAATGCTAAAATCCTCAATGAAATATTAGCAAATTGGATCCAGTAATACATTAAGAAGGTCATACACTATGATCCAGTAGGATTCATTTCAGGGATGCAAAGTTGGTACAACATTTGCAAATCAGTAAATGTGATACACTACATAAACCAAAGGAAGGATAAAAATCACATGATCTTATTAATAGATGCAGAAAAGCATTTGATAAAATCTAGCATCCATTTATGTTAAAATTTCTCATCAATGTGGGAACAGAGGGAACATACTTCAATGTAATCAAGGCCATATGTAACAAACCCATAGCCAACAACATACTCAATGGACAAAAGTTACAAGCATTTCTCTTGATAAGGAACAAGACAAAGATGTGTCCATCATCACTACTCTCATTCAATATAATACTGTGTGGGTGGAGTGCAGAGCACATTCCTAGCAGCTGTGGCTGATGCAATGCTGTGAGAATACTCCAGCTCCCAGAAGCCTCCTGAGCACACCCAGGAAGGAAGCTTGCCCACTATAGGGAAGTGACTTAGCGCCAACCACACAGCTCCCTGACCTTTTCAGCCATTGGTTTTGAGGAACACGCTGTAACACCAGGCTGAACCAGTGTATATAAGCTAGCTTACTTCCTGAATAAAGTCTATCTGTGTCACTGAACCTGGTCCCTGGAGTGGGGTCTTTGTGTCTCCATCGTCCTCACCCCTGGCAGGACTTGTCCACAACTGGCACCAACTTGGGGCAGGGACCTAACTGGCATCCAAGGGATGGGTGAGTGACCCTCAGCAATGGGAAAAATTCTCCCTCGGTCTCGAGCTCCGCAGGCTCGAGCCCTGCATGCCCTATTGCAGAGTAGGCAAGTTGAAGTTTGTGAAAAGGATCTCTGTACTTACTGGGAGATTCTCTCTAGTCTCAATCCCTGGATTGAGGACGCGCCCCTCTGGGACCCAGATACTTGGGCCTGAGCTCTCTGATGCGTACGTTCGGCCGAGGTGCATGGTGGGGGACACCTTCCCTCTTGGCCTCACTCCTGCCTTATTGGCAATACACGCCTGCTTGACCGGTGCTCCTGCTGGGGACCCTCCGCAGGTCCCTAAGGTCATACAGGCTACTCCTCTTTCAGAGGAACCCCTACCACTGTATTCGCCTCCCCTTGTAGAGAAAGAAAAGGGTTGGGCTACCGAGTATGATGGACTTGCAGCCGAGCGTGCAGAAATGAAACTAGATACATGAGAAACCGCACCATCAGCTTGGCCACCCGAAAAAGTGGAAGTCGCTACTTCCACATTCCCTGCCGGGGCTCAATGCCCCACCCCAGCCTCTCAGACGCTATTTTCTACCCCAGCTTTAACTCCAACAGGTGTTCCTGCTGCAGACCCATGGGCCAGCCTATATGCCCCCATGTGTCTTTTTTCTTTCTGTCTGTCTTGTCTATTTTTCTGTATCTCTCGCTTTCTCTCTCCCCTGCCCCTCTCTCTGAAATGATGCTGGAAGGACCCAGCCATGGCAGAGTGGTGGGGATCACACCCTCTTCTAATGCAAGGGAGAGGTTATGCTTGTGTTTTTCAGCCAATTTGGATCCCAGGAACCCCCTAACCTGCTTGACAGGGTTTCTTGGGCACCCACTAAATTGTTCAGTCTTCACCCATCCAAAGCCACAGCCCTGGCCTTCTCCACACTGACTACGCTTGAGGGGAGGAGGTCCTCAGCACTTCAGAAGAAGACCTCGCAGCTGGCGTGCACGCCTCATGGCCTCATGACCTGGGGGAATATGGAGGCTTTGGTAGGGAGGGCCCAGAGAATTGCCCCCGACGGGCCCCCGACGGGCCCCCAGGCCCTGGTGCTGTGTTCTTGCTTATGTGTGCTATAGTAACCGCTGACTCCCAGATGCAGGCGGCAGCAGCCTGGGGCTTGAGTCTGGCAGCACAAGCTGTTGTTTTCAGTTCATCTTTGAAGGATGAGGAGAATTGGGCCGGAGTTGCGATTCACAGACTCCAGAAGGTAAACGGCGGCAGCTGCGGTGGGAGGATGAACGGAAGCCAGGCTTGCATCGCCGAGTGGCTGCTGAAATGGCAGGGAGTGCCTAAGCCGCTGGTGGGTTCGCTGACATTTTGGGACATAGGGGTGGATGCTATCATGCTCTCCAGAGCAGAGATGGAAATGCTGACTGCCATTGCCACGTGCTCCTCTTTGGAACAGTGTAAGACCTGCCAGGACGGCAGGGATGAGGGGGGTGGCTGAGACCTCATGTGCATGGACTGATTTCCTGGACTACGACCTGAGTGAGCACTGGCTCCTTTGTTGAATGGACTTATGGATTTTGGACAATGTGAAATACCCTGATGGCGGTGGGGGGACGGCTTTGCTGGAAGTACTCCCCTGGCCCAGGAAGCTTTTCCTATGGCTAGAAAGAAGGCTGAGGACATTTTGCTCTTTTGGCAAAGTGCTCAGAGACTGGTGAAGTGTACCTCTGTAATTGTTGAAATTGTATGATTCATAATGTTGTTATAATTTGTGTAATGTGCCTTGCAATTATATGCAGTACGCAGCCCGCAGCAAGCCATCCGTTTCATGTTTGGATGCTGGGACCTTTGTGGGAAAGGGCATGCATAAACCTACGTCCATTTTTTTACAATCAAAATGGAACTGTGTTTAACGGCACCTAGAAGGTCTCTGTAACACAATGGGAGGGAAATGATATCCTGACCCCTAGGAGTAATCCCCTGTTTAAGACCCCCATTCTATTTCCTAACTAGTCAAACATTACAGAAGCTTGCCTCATTGTTAAATCCAGCTAACTATTAGCATATAGTATAATAGGTATTATAGTTGTTTTAGTTCTACTAGGGTTCCATTGCATAATGCATAGCATTCAGAAGCTACAAGAACAGCAAGCTGTCATTCATCAAGTCCAATTGGCCTTAATTAAAAGTGAAGGGGGAGATGTGGGTGGAGTGCAGAGCACATTCCTAGTAGCTGTGGCTGATGCAATGCTGTGAGAATACTCCAGCTCCCAGAAGCCTCCTAGGCATACCCAGGATGGAAGCTCGCTTGCTATAAGGAAGTGACTTAGTGCCAACCACACAGCTCCCTGACCTTTTCAGCCACTGGCTTTGAGGAACACACTGTAACACCCTATAGGCTGAACCTGTGTATATAAGCTAGCTTCCTTCCTGAATAAAGTAGATCTGCATCACTGAACCTGGTCCCCAGAGTCAGGTCTTTGCATCTCCATCATCCTCACCCCTGGCAGGACTTGTCCACAATACTGGACATCCTGGCCATAGCAATCATACAAGAGGAAGAAATAAAAAGCTTCCAAACTGGCAAAGAAGAAGTAAAGCTGTCATTATTACAGATGATATGGTACTATAGAGAGAGAAAACCCTAAATATTTGACCAAAATAACTACCAGAACTGATAAATGAATTCAGGATACAAAAAAAATCTCCAAAAATAAGTTACATTTTTATATACAGATAATGATCTATCACAGTGGTCAGTAAACTCATTAGTCAACAGAGCCAAATATCAACAGTACAATGATTGAAATTTCTTTTGAGAGCCAGATTTTTTTAACTTAAACTATATAGGTAGGTACATTCCTTATCAAGGTAGCACCTGCACGTGGTATTTTGTGGAAGAGCCACACTCAAGGGGCCAAAGAGCCTCATGTGGCTTGCAAGCTGCAGTTTGCCAACCAGGGATCTATCAGAAAGGGAGACCAAAAAAGAATACCATTCACAATTGCTTCAAAAAGAGTTAAATACCTAGAAATAAATTTAACCAAGGATGTAAACAAAACTGTAGTCATAAAATTATGAAACACTGGGACCTGGCCAGCTGGCTCAGTGGTAGAGCATCGGCTGGGCATGTGGGAGTCCCGGGTTTGATTCCCAGCCAGGGCACACAGGAGAAGTGCCCATCTGCTTCTCCACCCCTCCCCCTCTCCTTCCTCTCTGTCTCTCTCTTCCCCTCCTGCAGCCGAGGCTCCATTGGAGCAAAGTTGGCCCGGGCACTGAGGATGGCTCTGAGGCCTCTGCCTCAGGTGCTAGAATGGCTCTGATTGCAGCAGAGCGATGCCCCAAGATGGGCAGAGCATCGCCCCCTGGTGGGTGTGCCAGGTGAATCCCGGTCAGGCGCATGCAGGAGTCTGTCTGACTGCCTCCCCGTTTCCAACTTCAGAGAAATACAAAAAAAATTATTAAACACTGAAGAAAGTAATTGAAAAAAATACAAACTGGTGAAAGCATATACCATGTTCATGGATTAGAAAAATTAACACCATTAAAACGTCCATATTATCCAAAGCAATCTATGGATTCAACACAATTCCAATGAAGATATCAATGGTGTATTTCACACAAATAAAACAAATATTACAAAAATTTACATGGAACCACAAAAGAAATTTTGAGAAAGAAGTCCAAAATTGGAAGAATCACATTATCTGATATCAAACTATTCTGTAACCAAAACAGCATGGCAATGCCATTTAAAAAGACATATAGATAAATGGAACATAATAAAGAGCCTAGAAATCAACCCATGCCTATATGGTCAATTAATATTTGAAAAAGGAGGCAAGAACATACAATGAGGTAAAGATAGTCTATTGAATAAATGATGTGGAGAAAGTTGGACTGATAAGTGCAAACAAATAAATAAATATAATGAAACTAGACCACCTTCTTACCCCATACAAAAGAATAAACTCAAAATGGATTAAATACTTAAATATTAGTTTTTTTTAAAAAAAAAACTATAAAAATCCTGGAAAAAAACATAGGCAGTGAAATCTCAAACATATCTCCTAGCATATTTTTTAAGATATATCACCTAGTGCAAAGGAAATGAGCATAAAGAAACAAATGGAACTACATCAAACTAAAGTTTTTGCACAGCAAAGGGAACCATCAACAAAATGAAAAGGCAACTCACTGAAATGGAAAACATATTTGCCAATACCTCTGGTAAGAGATTAATACACAAAATTTATAAAGAACTTTTGAAACTCAATACCATAAACAATCCAATTTAAAAATGGGCAAAGGACTTGAATAATTTTCTAAAGAGGGCATACAGATGACCAATAGACATATGAAAAGATGTTCAACATCACTAATAATCAGGGAAATGTAAATTAAAACCACAATGAGATATCACCTGCCAGAATGGCTATCTTCAATAAATCAACAAACAACAAGTGCTGGGCCCTGCCCAGTTGGCTCAGTGATAGAGCTTCAGCCCAGTGTGTGGATGTCCCAGGTTCAACTCCTGGTCCAGGCATACAGGAGATGCGTCCATATACTTCCCTCCCCCTGCTTCTCTCATTTCTCTCTCTTTCTCTCTCTATCTCTCTCCCCTCCTATAGCCATGGCTCAATTGAAGCAAGTTGGCCCCAGGCACTAAGGATGGCTCCATGGCCTCTGCCTCAGGCACTAAGAAGAGCTTGGTTGTTGAGCAACAGAACAATGACCCAGATGAGCAGAGCATCGCCCCCTAGAGTGCTTGCTGGGTGGAGCCCTGTCGGGGCACATGCAGGAGTCTGTCTCTCTGCCTCCTCTCCTCTCACTGAATTAAAAATAAATAATTTAATTTAAAAATGTGCTGGCAAGAGTGTGGAGAAAAGAAAACTGTCTTACACTGTTGATGAGAATGCAGATTAGGACAGCCCTTATGGAAAGCAGCATGGAGTTTCCTAAAAAAATTAAAAATCAAAGTGCCTTTTTAACCTAACAATTCTACTACTAGGAATATATCCTAAGAATCCTGAAACACTAATTCAAAAAAATATATGCACCCCTATGTTCATTGCAGCATTATTTACAATGGCCAAGATCTGGAAACAGCCTAAGTACCCATCAGTAGATGCGTGGATAAAAAACAAAACAAAACACTCTGGTATAGTTATACATCTACTATGTGGCTGTGAAAGGAAGAAAATTTTACCTCTGTGATGACAGAATGGATGGCTTGGAGAACATTATGCTGAGTGAAATAAGCCAGTAAGAGAAAGACACGTACCATATGATTTCACTCATATGTGGAATTTAGTAAATAGAATGAACTAATAAGCAAAATAGAAACAAACTCATATATAGAGAGCAAGCTGACAGCTGTTAGAGTGGGGTGGTGGGTGAAGAGGTGGAATGATAGGGCATAAAAGGACACACACAGACAAAAAAATCTATGGACACGATAAAGTGTAGAGATTGCCAGGGAGGGGGATGGTGGAGGTGGGTGTAGGGGTGACAAATAAGGATGGATGAAGACTTGACTTTGAGGGTTGAACACACAATACGTTGTATGGAGATATGTTGTAGAATTTGGCTCCTGAAACCAGTATAATTATGCTAACCAGTGTCATCCCAATAAAATTCACCTAAAAAAGATTAACATCAGTTACAAAAAATTAATAAATAAAAATGCAAGCAAGTTGATATTGTGAATATAAAACACAGACTCTAACACTCATTCTTAGTTTTATAAGCCTGAAAATAAAATGTCCCTTTACTGGAGTTGCATTCTTGGTCATATAGGTTAATAGAGTTGGGTAACTGAAGTTGTATAAATTTTTTTAGAATTCAAACTTTCAAAATTATTGGTAGGGCCTGGATAAGCTTTATCTACCTTAATAGAAAACAATAGCTATCTTTTAATAATTATACTATGAGACAAACAATAAAATAAAAACTAATAACTTGGACTTCCAAAGGTGAGGTAAATGTATATAGTTTCAGACCCTTCTTCATAGGCCCAAAAGAAGAAAATAAAAGCATAGAGAACAAAGAAATTAAAACTTATTTTGAATACCTTCTATGCGTCTTCTGAGTACCCAGTGCTAACTGAACAAGACATGGGCATAAATAAGGGTCAAACAAGCAGATTTTGAGAATAGAATGTATAGTGTATGTAAGGGGAAACTAAGGCTAGAAAAAAAATAGTTCCTCCCGAGGTCCTATCTCCAAACACATGTTTTCTTTTTGAGAACCCTGCTAGAGATCCATGTGTAAGATGTTTGAATGCTGTATATATTTCAATGGATTTGGATTTCTACTAAATTAGTAGCACTGGGCTTCTGTCTTTGTAAAGTTAATGAGAGAAAACTTTCCCTTCTGTTATAAGGAACTGGGAAACTGCAGGAAAGAAATAAAACAGCAGCTTTCAGACATTGGACAACAGAATGTGTATTACAGAGATCCCCAAGAGAAGGGAAACAAATGAAATAAGCTCCGGGATTGCCTCACCTTTCTGCCAGGAAACCCTTTCCAGGATGTGATGCTGGAAGGGAAAACCTCAGCAGAGAATGCTGGTTTCTCTGAGTGTAGGTATTAGGGGAGGCTAAAGCAGCTGGAATTTCTGACCAAACTATCAGAAAGGAGGGAGCTACAGAGAAAGAGCTGTAGAAAACTTTCTAGGGCTTCCTTTGAGCCTGTGGCTGAGTACTGTGCACATGTGTAGGGTGAAGATCTACAATGTTGGGTACACATTGATAAGGAAGCTGACACTGAGCAATTTCTAGCAGATCAAGTATTTGTGTATGTTTATGTTACAAAATATGAGATTATGATCACAGTCTTTGAGGAAAGGTGATAATTTGTAATGTGAAGTGTTGGAACATCAAGGTAGACCAATGATGAATGAAAACGCATTATTGAAAAGCAAATTTTAGAACTTGAAACATGAATCTGAGAACCAAGTCATAGAAGTAGTAAAGTCAAGAAAATGTATATATTTTCTTAGTGAAGTTATGTCAAGAGTTGTGAAAATTAACAAATTTTGATCACCCCTTTTGTGCTAGCACTAAGGTGGATATATTCATATGCTATCTTAACCCATAATGTTACAACAATCTTAACAGGTAGGTAATTGAATTCCAATTATAAAGATCAGAAAGTTGGAACTCAAAAAGGTAAAGTCATGTGCTTAAGGTTCTACGATTAGAACTAATAATTTACTTAAGATCTCACAATAATTACCCAGATAGGTGATACTTCAAAATCCAATATCATCCAGTTAAAATGGTTGACAGGATTCCTGTACAGAATTTCAGAGAAGGAAGCAAAATTTTCTTGGTTCTCTTGAGGGTTCAACCAAGTCCTACCAGGACTGAATAACCTGGCTCCTGGGTACTTCTCTAACATGCTTTCCAATTATTCATTCTGGTTAGCCATAGTGATTCCTAGGTGTTGGTTGGAGGCACAGAGCATTTTTTTCTACCACAGGCAATGACCCTCGACCTCCCTTCCAGAAATGCTCATTCTCAGAATATCCATACGGTTTACTTTCTCATTTTATTTAGGCTTCTGTTCAAATCCATGGAAGACTTTCTGACCAACCAGTGTAAAAATACTAATCCCTTCCTTTCTCTATCTCTTTCATTTGCTTTAGTTTTTCTCCATAGTACTTTTGTCTATCGGACAGTATGGCACATAATTGTTTATGTTTTATTTCCTGCCTCCCCATATAGAATTAAAATCCATGAGGTCAAAAATATTATCTGTTTTCATGATTGCTCTTTTCTTATACTTAGAACAGGGCCTGGCACATTGAATATACTCAATAAATGTAAGTGAATAAATGAATGAACCTGTTTTAGGTACAGATTCTTTGAGAATTAATTCAAGTTATTAAAACCCCCAAAAGCACCCTTGAAAGCTTTGCATCCCACTGGAATAACCAATCTGTAAATCTATCTGATTTCCACAGAGCTCAATTTAGAAACTAAAGATGTAGAGAAGTAGAAAAGTGAGAGTAGTAATTGAAAAGTGGGGAGGAGGAGGAGTGAAAGAGATAATTGAAAATAGAGAAATAGCCAATTGTGTCACATAAGCCAGAGAATATTCAGAATGAATGAACTTGATACATTATTTGAGTTGGCAAAGAAGACAATGGTGACCTTCAAGACAAGGTATTAAAGTATATATGGCAAGGGACTAGAGTCAGGTTAAAGACAATTATAGATCATGGTAAAGGGTAGCTTGCTATACAGGCTCTTAAAGATAAAGATGACTTGCCTTTTCATTGATGCAGAAGTTACTAGCAGAATTAAGATGAAATCCCCAGGTTTCTTGGTATCTGTTCTTGAGATAAAGTAAAATGGTTCAGAGAACAGGCTCTAAATAAAAATCCAAGTTTCATCATTTACTGTGACTTTAAGCAAATACTTAAAAATTCTTCAGGACTCTATTCCTTATCTGTAAACTTTGGTCAATGATAAGATCATAATGAGTTAATGTATGTTGAAAGATTAATGTGATAAAAGGTACATAGAGGGCACTCAATACATTTTATTGATCATTACTTTCCTTGTCCCATGAAGGTAGCCCCATGAAGGTAGCCCCATGCTGTCATCATTATTCTATGCATTATTGTTTAACACACTCCCAATCACATAGCATGTTTATATCATTATGTGAATATTGCATGACAAGTGCAATTAAAGTGCTTATTCAAGTGCAAGTGAATATTTGGTATAAAATATGATACTTAATAAATGGAAGGAAATAACTGCAGCAATATCTAGAATGGTTATATCGTTAAATAGAAGTTTTTGTCATCTAGCAAACCACCATGAATTTATTTATTATCATGTGGGTTCAGCAGGATGGTGTATCTCTACATCATATAGTGTTGTCTCGGTTCACTCAAGATTTTATGGTCATCTGATAGTTCCTCTGATGGTATTATGCACATGTCTGATGGTTGGCTAGCTGTCAGCAGGGCAAAGGGGATATCTGAGCCATTTGTCTCTAATTGTCCAGCGGTTCTGACTGGGCTTGTTCACACTGAACTTGTTCTTGTGTGTTCACAGAATTTCCAAATAGCAGCAAAAGAGGGCCAACCCTAATATCAAAGGCCCTTTCAAGTCTCTGTTTGGATAATATTTGATACTGTCCCACTGAACAGAGCAAGAACTATAGCCAGATCAAGAGTCATTGTATGCTGAGTTAAACAAGTCTTGGAAAACAAAGAGGGCAATCATTGTAGCCATTGATGTAAAGGTTAAAACATGCATAGGTTAGATATCATAATTAAGCATATTTAATGTAGAAGGCAAATTGTTGATGAAGAAAGCAAGATAAACTTCAAAAAGGAAAGAAGAGTGCGTATGACCAAGAATTCTCAGGAATCAGAAAAGGATAAGTGTTTCTTTATAACTAAGAGGAGAGATGAAATCATGGGTACAAAGAGGAAATGTTGCTGTAGATAGAAATCAGGCAGTTCACAGCAGACCTGTTTGGTTAGCCTTGGTCTGATGTCTTAGTCATCTTATTCTTTCCTTTACAGCTTCTCTTTGTTCTTATTGGTGCTCCCTAAAGTATCTATCCTTTACCCTATTCCATCTGAGTAGCAAAATTTTCCTTCATGTTTGCATCATATTAGAAGACTCAGAAACTGGAAAGCATTTTGAAATAGGTTGACTTAACTTTGGGTGGTGAACACACAATACAATATACAGATGATATATTATAGAACTGTATACTGAAACTTATATAATTTTATTAACCAATGTCACCCCCAATGAAACGTATATAATTTTATTAACCAATTCAATAAAAATAAATTTTAAAAATAAAACAGACTCACCATAACATGCACTGGAAGAGATATTTTGAGGAAGCTTTCTTGCTGATTCTTCAAAAATTCTATATCATCTCAGTTTGACTCTGTGAGCTACAGATAACCCTAAAAACTGAAATGTGATGTACATAATTTCCTCTCACTGAATAAACTTGTCATTGAGCAAAAGCATCTTGGCAGACCCATTCCAATTTGACATTATGTAGAGCTGGCCTTAGATCTAGTCACTTTTTCCCAGGACCCATGAAGACTTCATTTTTTAGAGAATAGTTATTGTAATAAAAATTTTATCTTAAAATTATGTTTTAATATTTTGTTAAATTTTTAAAGATCTCACCTTCAAATTAGGCTTGAAATTTTGTTGAAAATAGATATGGATTGTATAAAAATTCAAATAGCAATTCTTTAAATGAAAAATATGTCATCTTCCCCAAAGATAACTACGGTTTCTGACTTGAATACTAAATGATTTTTTGATTATATTAACAAAACAGACCATTTTGTTTAAATGTGATAACTGTACTATTGTTTGTTTTTAAAGTCATTATTTTCTACAGATAATTAAATACTATGCTCAAAAAAGTTACTATATCTTACTTGAAATTTAATTTTCAATGCATACACACATACACACACACACATTTCTATATGCATTTTGAACATCTCCATTAACTCTGAGTTACTTTATATTTAGGGAGTATTTTTGGCTGAAGGCACTTATTAGGACAAAATCAGTTACTGAAAACCAAGTTGCTTCATTTTCCTAATTCCCATTAGCCAAGAACATTATCTGGGACTACGTCCAAATAAGTCTTCACTAGCCACTCAGCTTAATTGGTGTTTTCCAATAATTTTGCTTATTTTTAAATAATTGCAAAGCTACCTCAAGATAGCTTAATGTATAAATCTGGCAACAGAATTGAAATTATGGCATAAAGATTCATGTTTAAACTACAAAAACATTTTATTTTATTAGACATTGAATTATGATCAAGTAGGTAGGAAGTGTGGCATTCAACCATAATCAGTTCATTGACTGTTTTTTCTGATTGTTTCATGTAGCTACATTTGTGGAACAAAAATCAGAGGCAAGGGTATTGGAAAGGTAATTAGTGCATTGATTTCATGACTGTCTTTAAGAAAAAAATTAAAAACAAACTCACAATAGAAAAGAAGTTTAGGCAATTCCTTTATTCATGAGACAGGTTGAATTTTTCTTACTGTTTAAAACAAAAGACACTAGTGGTCTTTTAAAAAGAATGGCAACTTCCTGATTTAAGAAAATTCAGAGCACCTAAATCTGTACTTAAAAAAATTTTAAATAAGAAGTGGCTAATCACATTTTAAAAGACCCTTTATAGACCCTGGTTGGTTTGCTCAGTGGTAGAGCATCAACACAGAATGTGAATGTCCTGGGTTCAATTCCCCGTCAGGGCACAGAGGAGAAGTGACCATCTGCTTCTCCACCCGTCCCATTCCTCTTTCTTCTTTCTCTGCCTCCCTCCTCCCCTCCCACAGCCAGTGGCTCAATTGGTTCAAGAGCATCAGCCTGGGCCCTGAGGATGGCTCCATGGAGCCTCTGTCTCAGGTGCTAAAAATAGCTCAGTTGTGAGCATCAGCCCTAAATGGGCAGAGCATCAGACCCTGATAGGGGTTGCCATGTGGATCTTGGTTGGGATGCCTGTGGGAGTTTCTCTCTATCTCTCTTCCTCTCACTTAGAAAAAAATATAAACAAACAAATAAATAAATAAATAGCCTTTATGTTATCAATGAGAAATCACTAAATGTTTCTACATACTTATTAAGTAGTATTCCATTTATATAAAAGTCAGGCCTCGCCCTGGCCGGTTGGCTCAGCGGTAGAGCGTCGGCCTAGCGTGCGGAGGACCTGGGTTCGATTCCCGGCCAGGGCACACAGGAGAAGCGCCCATTTGCTTCTCCACCCCTCCGCCGCGCTTTCCTCTCTGTCTCTCTCTTCCCCTCCCGCAGCCAAGGCTCCATTGGAGCAAAGATGGCCCGGGCGCTGGGGATGGCTCCTCGGCCTCTGCCCCAGGCGCTAGAGTGGCTCTGGTCACAATATGGCGACGCCCAGGATGGGCAGAGCATCGCCCCCTGGTGGGCAGAGCGCCGCCCCATGGTGGGCGTGCCGGGTGGATCCCGGTCGGGCGCATGCGGGAGTCTGTCTGACTGTCTCTCCCTGTTTCCAGCTTCAGAAAAATGAAAAAAAAAAAAAAAAAAAAAAAAAAAAAAAAAAAAAAAAAAAAAAAAAGTCAGGCCTCATATTCTCTTAATAATTGTGGAATAGGTTTGTTTTCTATTCCTAAATGAGTACACTGCATATACTGAAAGGTTATGTGGTCTCTTGGTCTTGAAATAATTTTTCCTATAGGAATATGACAACTAAATATTATCTCTCCACCAGAAAACAGTAGTATGGCAAGATGAAAGAGGTTTAATATACATGATCTCCATTACCTTTGTTAGTGCATAGAAGTAGATACAAAGATTATTCTAACTAGTTAAGAATAAAGGCATAGCCTAACCAGGTGGCGGAGCAGCAAATAGAGTGTTGGACTGGGATGCAGAGGACCCAGGTTTGAAACCTTGAGGTCACCAGCTTGAGCACAGGCTAATCTGGCTGGAGTACAAGCTCACCAGCCTGAGCGTGGGGTCACTGGCTTGAGCTTGGGATCCCAAAGGTCACTGGATTGAAGCCCATGGTTGCTGGCTTGAGCCAAAGGTTGCTGGCTTGAGCAAGGGGTCACTCACTCTGCTGAAACCCCACAGTCAAAGCACATATGAGAAAGCAATCAATGAACAACTAAAGAGCCACAAAGAAGAACTGGTGCTTCTTTGCATTTGGCATCATAGAGATCTACCCTCATTTGAGACCAGGTATTAACAGCTATGACACTTACTCAAAGAATATTATAAAAGTAAGTATGAATTTTGCATTCTCAATCTCTCTCTTTCTGTGTAAAAAAAAGGGGGGGGAATAAAAGCATATTTTTCAGTTTCAGAGTGATTCATATGGTCTTTTGAATCAATATATGTCATTAATTAGATTTGACTTGTATAAATATTTTAAAATTTCAAGATTTCTTATGCATTAGCTAATAAAATTAGAAAACTATAAAGATATTTCCTTTTCTACATTGTTCTAAATATAGAAATTGTTAATAAACAATGTTAATAATTTAAGGACATCAGCTTGGATTGTTTATTTAGTGTTTTGATTATAAACATTATAAGATACCTTAAGTCGGATGACGTCAGAGTAATGGCGGGGTAGGAAGCGATACCGATAAATCTCCCCCAAAACTCAACAAGATCTTCAACCAGAAACAGAAAAACCTATACTTGGAGCTTCCAGATGCTTCGCAATACACCCAAAGGTATGATTGAGTGAAAAATTGGCTAAATATATAACCAAACCCCGAAGGAAATAGGGAGTAAGAAATGCTCCGCCTTCCTCACTAACCTAAACAGGGCGGCTTTCTCTGGTAACTGTGAATATAGAAACTGAGGCGGGCAAAGGGGGTGAATACATCCAGGCCGCGACACAAACGGCCGAACCAGGCTGTGGCATGGAGATCCAAGCCAAGGAAAATCTGATCCTGTGGCAACCCGGGCAATACAAGCTAACACTCGCGCCAAACCCAAACAAAGAAAGACAAGCGGCGCGGACATTTTACCCGGTCTCCTGGTTGGTGCGCAGTTAGTGGGCGAGAGATTTCTTCCTAAGCCCCGGAAGTGGGTGCCCGTGTTGCCCCACGGAGAGGCAGGGTCAGAGGCCTTTCTGTGGGCCGAGGGCAGAGTCTCTGGGCAGCCCCAGCGCCCTGGGAAAGCCACGCACGGGAGGGAGTGAGAACTAATTCCAACGGTGGAGATTTTCCGTACTGGAGGGTGTTTCACTCAGAGGGAAACGCGGCCGGCCTCATATCCTGGTTTGCGCGCGCAGATAAGGAGTGAGTGATTCCTCCGAGTACCTCGGCAGTGCGCGCCCGTGTTATCGCACAGAGGGGCAGAGTCAGGGGCCTTTGTGTGGGCCAAAGCGGAATCTCGGGCCGCCCCAGCGCCTTGCAAAAGCCGCACACGGGGACGGAGCGAGACTCAATTCCAACGCTGCAACTTTTCCCTGTGGTTGGGGGTTTCACTCAGAGCGTGAGACTGCTGGCCGGATATCCTGGTCTGCGCGCGCAGCCAGTGAGTGAGAGTTTCCTCCAAGCGCCCCGGAAGTGGGCGCCCGCTTGTGTTACCGGACAGAGTGGCAGAGCCAGAGGTCTTTGAATGGCCGGAAAGCCCGCCTGATTATGCTAGCAGCTCTGACTGACTGAGCCTTACCCAGAGCCCTGTGCTGAGTGGAAATAGAGTGGGGAGTTGCCAGCTCTTTGAGCCTCTTACTATCCAGGCAGAGGCAGCAGCAACCCCATAGCTGGATTATCAGGCTACTAATTGAGGAAGGAAAGACTAGGAGAAAGGCTCCAGGAACACGGACTCTCTCACTGTCGGAGCCTATAAATGCTAATAGCCTCGACTGCCAACGAGACTAAAGCACAATACATGACATTGCCATAGAGACTTATCAACTGCAAACCTCCACCTGAGCGTGGCAAAGGGGCAAAACCCGGGGTACAGAGTCACCGACCAGGAAGAGGGAGAGAAAAGAAAAAGCAAGAAGATAACCTCTCAAAATCAAGAATAATCTGCAGACTTTATAACCTATCCCATTTTATTATATTTGTTTGTTTGTTTCTCTTATCTTCATTCTTGATACTTTTTTTTTCCTCCTCCAATTTGGCCGATTAACTCTCTACCGGTCTTACTCTCTCCTCTCCTTGAACTACACTACCCATAAGTGTTACATCTCCCATTATCTTTTCTCTTCTCTTCCTTTCTCTCTATGAGGGTTGCACTCCAAAACACTTAACTCTCTCTCTCTCTCTCTCTCCTTTCTTTTTTCTTCTTTTAGTGGTTCCCTCTTTTTTTTTTCTCTCTCTCTCTCTTTCTTTTCTCCCTCTATATTAGTTTCTTCCTTTTTCCTTTACATCTCCTCTCATTCAAACCTCAATAACAAACAAATTATCTTATCTGGGACTCAAACTTATGTTTGTGACATTTTGGGGGGTTTTTACTTCACCTTTTTAACTCACTAGCAGTGCTCCCATCCCTGGCTCTCCATATTATCTAGTTCTTGTTCCACTAAATACAATAGTAATTTTTTAATTTGTCCCCCCATTTTTCCGTTTTCCTCTTAATCCTCTCATCATAACTCTTAGACAACCAACACCTAAAAGCAAATCATTTTATTCTTGACCCAAATTTTTTCCTTATTTGCTTTTTGTGGGTCCATACGCTCTTTTTTTTTTTTTCTTCTTTTTTCTATCTTTTTTTTTTTTTTTTTTTTTGCCCCTTTATTACTTTTCCCCAATTCAGGCCCTCCATCACAGGCATTGTTTGTTATAATTCACAGTCCACCACAAGATTTTATCAAGAAAGAGGGGAGAGGAGAGGAGAGGAAAAAAGGAGGGGGGGAATAATTTCCTTTTTTTTTTTTTTTCTTTTTTTTAAATTTTTATTTTATTTTATTTTTCTTTATTTCATTATTAATTTTTTTTTAAAAAGAACAACTCTTTTCGATTTTTTTTATTATTTTTTTAAACTTTTTATTCTTTATTAAATCTCATTAATACTATCAACAAAACCACCCTCAGATGCCATTAAGGAAGAGAAAATCGAATATCATGGATACAAAAGAAAGAGAGGTAACACAGCTAGATGAGGAAAAATCTATGGAGAAAAAATTTAATATATTGGAAACCTTGGAGCTAAATGACAGAGAATTCAAGATAGAAATCCTAAAAATCCTCCGAGATATACAAGAAAACACAGAAAGGCAATTTAGGGAGCTCAGAAAACAACTCAATGAACACAAAGAATATATGTCCAAGGAAATTGAAACTATAAAAACAAATCAAACAGAGATGAAAAACTCAATTCACGAGCTGAAAAACGAAGTAACAAGCTTAGCTAATAGAACAGGTCAGATAGAAGAGAGGATTAGTGAAATAGAAGACAAACAACTTGAGGCACAACAGAGAGAAGAAGAAAGAGACTCAAAAATTAAAAAAAATGAGATAGCCCTACAAGAATTATCTGACTCCATCAAAAAGAATAATATAAGAATAATAGGTATATCAGAGGGAGAAGAGAGAGAAAATGGAATGGAGAACATACTCAAACAAATAATAGATGAGAACTTCCCAAGCCTGTGGAAAGAACTAAAGCCTCAAGTTCAAGAAGCAAACAGAACTCCGAGTTTTCTTAACCCCAACAAACCTATTCCAAGGCATATCATAATGAAATTGACACAAACCAACAGCAAAGAAAAAATTCTCAAGGCAGCCAGGGAAAAGAAGAATACAACATATAAAGGAAGGCCCATTAGATTATCATCAGATTTCTCAGCAGAAACTCTACAAGCTAGAAGAGAGTGGACCCCAATATTTAAAGTCCTGAAAGAGAGGAACTTTCAGCCACGAATACTATACCCATCAAAGCTATCCTTCAAATATGAAGGAGAAATAAAAACATTCACAGATACAGAAAAGATGAGGGAATTTATCATCAGAAAACCCCCACTCCAGGAATTACTAAAGGGGGTTCTCCAATCAGATACAAAGAACAAAAAAAAACAGAGCCACAAGTAAAAGCTCCAAGAAGAACACAATAAAACCAAATTTAAACTGTGACAACAACAAAAAGAAAGAGGGGGAGAAGATGGAGATTAACAGTAGCAAAGGACGATGGAGTGCAAAAGTACTCACAAAATAGTTCGCTACAATGAACAGGGTAGGGACCCTTTTCATTACTCAAAGGTAACCACCATTGAAAAAACCACCACAGAAGCACATGAGATAAAAAAGATAGCAACAGTGGAAAGATGTATGGAATACAACTAAATAAAAACAAAAGATAGAAAAACAAAAGAGAAGGATCAAACAAGACACAAAACTAACAGAAAGCAAGATATAAAATGGCAATAGGGAACTCACAAGTATCAATAATTACACTAAATGTAAACGGATTAAACTCACCAATAAAAAGGCACAGAGTAGCAGAATGGATTAAAAAAGAAAATCCAACTGTATGCTGCCTACAGGAAACTCATCTAAGTAACAAGGATAAAAACAAATTCAAAGTGAAAGGCTGGAAAACAATACTCCAAGCAAATAACATCCAAAAAAAAGCAGGTGTAGCAATACTCATATCGGATAATGCTGACTACAAGACAGGAAAAGTACTCAGAGACAAAAATGGCCATTTCATAATGGCTAAGGGGACACTGAATCAAGAAGACATAACAATTCTTAATATATATGCACCAAACCAAGGAGCACCAAAATATATAAGACAGCTACTTATTGATCTTAAAACAAAAACTGACAAAAATACAATCATACTTGGAGACCTCAATACACCGCTGACGGCTCTAGATCGGTCATCCAAACAGAGAATCAACAAAGACATAGTGGCCTTAAACAAAACACTAGAGCACCTGGATATGATAGACATCTACAGGACATTTCATCCCAAAGTGACTGAGTATACATTTTTCTCCAGTGTACATGGATCATTCTCAAGAATTGACCATATGTTGGGCCACAAAAACAACATCAGCAAATTCAGAAAAATTGAAGTTGTACCAAGCATATTTTCTGATCATAAAGCCTTGAAACTAGAATTCAACTGCAAAAAAGAGGAAAAAAATCCCACAAAAATGTGGAATCTAAACAACATACTTTTAAAAAATGAATGGGTCAAAGAAGAAATAAGTGCAGAGATCAAAAGATATATACAGACTAATGAAAATGACAATACGACATATCAGAATCTATGGGATGCAGCAAAAGCAGTGATAAGAGGGAAGTTCATATCACTTCAGGCATATATGAACAAACAAGAGAGAGCCCAAGTGAACCACTTAACTTCACACCTTAAGGAACTAGAAAAAGAAGAACAAAGACAACCCAAAACCAGCCGAAGAAAGGAGATAATAAAAATCAGAGCAGAAATAAATGAATTAGAGAACAGAAAAACTATAGAAAAAATTAATAGAACAAGGAGCTGGTTCTTTGAAAAGATCAACAAAATTGACAAACCCTTGGCAAGACTTACCAAGGAAAAAAGAGAAAGAACTCATATAAACAAAATCCAAAATGAAAGAGGAGAAATCACCACGGACACCGTAGATATACAAAGAATTATTGTAGAATACTATGAAAAACTTTATGCCACTAAATTCAACAACCTAGAAGAAATGGATAAATTCCTAGAAAAATACAACCTTCCTAGACTGAGTCAAGAAGAAGCAGAAAGCCTAAACAGACCTATCAGTAGAGAAGAAATAGAAAAAAAACATTAAAAACCTCCCCAAAAATAAAAGTCCAGGCCCTGACGGCTATACCAGCGAATTTTATCAAACATTCAAAGAAGACTTGGTTCCTATTCTACTCAAAGTCTTCCAAAAAATTGAAGAAGAAGCAATACTTCCAAACACATTTTACGAAGCCAACATAACCCTCATACCAAAACCAGGCAAGGATGGCACAAAAAAAGAAAACTACAGACCAATATCTCTAATGAATACAGATGCTAAAATACTAAACAAAATACTAGCAAATCGAATACAACAACATATTAAAAAAATAATACATCATGATCAAGTGGGATTCATCCCAGAATCTCAAGGATGGTTCAACATACGTAAAACGGTTAATGTAATACACCATATCAACAAAACAAAGAACAAAAACCACATGATCTTATCAATAGACGCAGAAAAGGCTTTCGATAAAATACAACACAATTTTATGTTTAAGACTCTCAACAAAATGGGTATAGAAGGAAAATATCTCAACATGATAAAGGCCATATATGATAAACCATCAGCTAACATCATATTAAATGGCACTAAACTGAAGGCTTTCCCCCTTAAATCAGGAACAAGACAGGGTTGTCCACTCTCTCCACTCTTATTTAATGTGGTACTAGAGGTTCTAGCCAGAGCAATCAGACAAGACAAAGAAATAAAAGGCATCCATATCGGAAAAGAAGAAGTAAAGGTATCACTTTTTGCTGATGATATGATCCTATACATCGAAAACCCCAAAGAATCCACAAAAAGACTACTAGAAACAATAAGCCAATACAGTAAGGTCGCAGGATACAAAATTAACATACAGAAGTCAATAGCCTTTCTATATGCCAACAATGAAACAACTGAGAAGGAACTCAAAAGAATAATCCCCTTCACGATTGCAACAAAAAAAATAAAATACTTAGGAATAAACATAACAAAGAATGTAAAGGACTTATATAATGAAAACTATAAACCATTGTTAAGGGAAATCGAAAAAGATATAATGAGATGGAAGAATATACCTTGTTCTTGGCTAGGAAGAATAAATATAATCAAGATGGCTATATTACCCAAAGCAATATACAAATTTAATGCAATTCCCATCAAACTTCCAATGACATTTTTTAAAGAAATAGAGCAAAAAATCATCAGATTTATATGGAACTATAAAAAACCCCGAATAGCCAAAGCAATCCTAAAGAAAAAGAATGAAGCTGGAGGCATTTCAATACCTGACTTCAAACTCTATTATAGGGCCACGACAATCAAAACAGCATGGAATTGGCAGAAAAATAGACACTCAGACCAATGGAACAGAATAGAAAGTCCAGAAATAAAACCACATATATATAGTCAAATAATTTTTGATAAAGGGGCCAACAACACACAATGGAGAAAAGAAAGCCTCTTCAATAAATGGTGCTGGGAAAACTGGAAAGCCACATGCAAAAGAATGAAACTGGACTACAGTCTCTCCCCCTGTACAAAAATTAACTCAAAATGGATCAAAGATCTAAACATAAGACCTGAAACAATTAAGTACATAGAAGAAGACATAGGTACTCAACTCAGGGACCTGGGTTTTAAAGAACATTTTATGAATTTGACTCCAATGGCAAGAGAAGTGAAGGCAAAAATTAATGAATGGGACTACATCAGACTAAGAAGTTTTTGCTCAGCAAGAGAAACTGATAACAAAATAAACAGAAAGCCAACTAAATGGGAAATGATTTTTTCAAACGACAGCTCAGATAAGGGCCTAATATCCAAAATATACAAAGAACTCATAAAACTCAACAACAAACAAACAAACAATCCAATAAAAAAATGGGAAGAGGATATGAATAGACACTTCTCCCAGGAAGAAATACAAATGGCCAACAGATATATGAAAAGATGCTCATCTTCTTTAGCTATTAGAGAAATGCAAATCAAAACGGCAATGAGATACCACCTCACACCTGTTCGATTAGCTGTTATTAGCAAGTCAGGTAACAGCAAATGTTGGAGAGGCTGTGGAGAAAAAGGAACCCTCATACACTGTTGGTGGGAATGTAAAGTAGTACAACCATTATGGAAGAAAGTATGGTGGTTCCTCAAAAAACTGAAAATAGAACTACCTTATGACCCAGCAATCCCTCTACTGGGTATATATCCCAAAAACTCAGAAACATTGATACGTAAAGACACATGCAGCCCCATGTTTATTGCAGCATTGTTCACAGTGGCCAGGACATGGAAACAACCAAAAAGCCCATCAATAGATGACTGGATAAAGAAGATGTGGCACATATACACTATGGAATACTACTCAGCCATAAGAAATGATGACATCGGAACATTTACAGCAAAATGGTGGGATCTTGATAACATGATACGAAGCGAAATAAGTAAATCAGAAAAAAACAGGAACTGTATTATTCCATACGTAGGTGGGACATAATAGTGAAACTAAGAGACATTTATAAGAGTGTGGTGGTTACGGGGGGGAGGGGGGAATGGGAGAGGGATAGGGGGTGGGGAGGGGCACAAAGAAAACAAGATGGAAGGTGACAGAGGACAATCTGACTTTGGGTGGTGGGTATGCAACATAATTGAACGACAAGATAACCTGGACTTGTTATCTTTGAATATATGTATCCTGATTTATTGATGTCACCCCATTAAAAAAATAAAATTATATATATATAAAAAAATAAAATAAAATACCTTAAGTCATTCAACTCTTAATTGTCTTATAGTTTCATCTTGCAGAATTTAGAAATACAGTAGTAAAAATTGAAAAGGACATCAGAGAGTGAGTTTCACATACAAGAAAGTAGATGCATTTTACAAATGGATTCTGTATCATTTTCTGTGTACGAGTGTTCTTTAATTATTTTAGTAGTATCACCTTAAAAAAATCTGTCAAAATCAAGATGATGGTGCCTGATCTTATATGTTATTATTATAATTCTGGTTGAAAAATATGAGATATTAGAAATATTTGAAAAACAATGTGACTAAACCAGAATGTCTCTGGTAAAACTTAAGATAAATAGCAGAACTGCACAACTAATTGTATTGTCAGAGTCCTTCAGCTACAATGTAGGTGATAGACTCTTTCTTAGTATTGCCACCGAAGCATTTTTCTTCATTTTAGTACCTAAAAATCAAAGAGAAAGAGTAAGAAATAAACAAATGAACAAAAAGAGAAGAGATAGACCTTATGGTCTGTACCTCTATGGCAATTATTTTCTTGAAAATTTTAAAATTTTGGAAAGGACATCTACAAATAGGTGGACATTTGGCATCATAGAGGTCTACCCTCATTTGAGACCAGGTATTAACAGCTATGACACTTACTCAAAGAATATTATAAAAGTAAGTATGAATTTTGCATTCAGAGAGCTATGAGCTTGTATCCTTGTATTTGTATTCATCATTTACAAATAACATAACAATAATAGTTAATTGTGTGTCTACTTTGTCTTAGGACAATTACTTGCATGCTCTGAGTCTTAGTTTCCTCATCTGCAAGATAGAGGCAATACCTACTCATATTTTTACATGAATATGCATAAACTGCCATACACCCAGTAAAGATTCAATGAAGTATTTTTTCTCCTCCTTTTGGCTAGAAAATTTGTAACACTTTTTCAGTACATGCTCATCTGTATTAACCATAGGTTCCACACAAAATGATCTCATAATTTAGAATAAGTACATATAGTTGTAATACAGAAGCTGGACTTTTTCCTTTCTTCCTACCTCTCTCCTTCCCTATCTACTTTCCTTCTTTCCTGTTTTTATTATTTTCTTTGTATTTGTTATTACCACTACCTATATAGGATACCTAAAATCTTAGCAAAAGTGTATAAAAATCATATCTATGCATATCATAGATTATCCTCAGATTTGCCTTCACATTAATTTATTTAAGCACCTAATATATATCAAATACCAACTGATCTCCTGAGGATGGAAAATTGACAAAGATTTATGCTTTCAAGAAGTTATGGGTTTAGTGATAAAGTCAAGAAATCTTCTACAACAATATACTGTGAAAAGAGGGCTAACATTATGCAAGGCATGTAAAGGAAAAAGAATATAGAGAGGAGCAGGGGGTGATAGTGTATATCTAATGATATGAGAAGACTTTTACTCAAAGGAGGAGAAACCTGAGATAAGTTTGACCAAATGAGTATTGTTAAGTTAAATCAAGAAAAGGGAAAAATATATTTGTGGACATGTGAATGGCATTTATGAAAGTTTAGGAGTGGGAAGAAACAAGATGCTCTGGGAAGATTTCAGTGGCAGATTGTGTTTTTCAAAATATCTGCAACAATGTTCCAAGCCCACATGCTTTCCAGAACCTTACCACTCCTCCATCAAGAAGTGGAACCTATATCCTCTCCCTTTTAAGTCTGGGCAGGCTTTGGGGACTGTCTCATTAACACAGATGTGTAACATAAATGTGACACTATGTGACTTCCAAGACCAGATCATAAAAGATGATGCAGCTTCCTCCACTTCCCTTTTGGAAATGTGCTATTGGAGACCTGAACCACCTTGTAAGAAGTCTGGCCTTGCAGATGCTGCTGTGCTGAAGCCAACAAATAAAGATAGGGGAAAAGATGCCTCAGAAACCCCAGCTACTCCAGTTCCCAGCTGCTCAAGATTTCCCAGCCCACACACAAAAGTTAGGAAGCCTTTAGGATGATGTAAAACGTTAGGCACTGAAATGATTGAAACTAGATGAAAAATTCTCAATGAGAATTACTTATGTAGTGATGTCAGAGGAATGGCAGAATGAGAGATTCCTTTGATCTCTTCCTTGAAATTTCAACAAATTGAATAGCTATAACTTAGGGAAGGAACCCCACCTTGGCTCACGGACATACCTGAAAGACCCAGGCATTGAGGAAACTAAAGTTTGGCAGGGAGTGGCTATTCTTGGGGTGGGGTTGGGGGAGTAAGAGATAAAGATGCAGCCTCACAGCCAAGCCCATGTAGTGGGACTCTGGAGAGGGGAGAAACCTGGTTGTGTCTGGTTTCCTTCTGCTTGGAGAAGCAGAGAGAATTTGTGGGGGGCACTCTCAGAAGTGAAAAACTAGAGCAGTGGCTGACTGCAGGGATCTGGGCTGGGGATGCAGCTGGGGCACACTGTCAGTTCTCCCAAAGTCTGCCTGTGGCCCGTACTTTGGACAGAGAAATAGAGAAGCAAAGTGCTACAACCCTCCAGCCTCCCAGAACTGGCCTCACTTCTCCCATGGTGTTTGAGTGTAAAGTAAATCTGTGGCACACCTAAGAGTTTAACTCCACGAAACCATTTTTTCCCCTGAGCAAAGGGGGTTCTCTGTACCTGGTCCCCAGTCTGTCTGGGTGCAGAGGACAATATATAGAGGTCAGAGATCACCATCGATGGGAGGAAGAACAAAGAAGGCAATCAGATCCTCCCACCCAACCCCACTCCCAACTCCAACATCCCAGCTATACCTACAGCAGCCAGCATCACCACTGGGATTAACCTGGGGATTCCACAGAGCTAAAATTTGTAATCCAGCACCACCTTCTGGGAAATAATAAAAAACATCTTGGAAGTAAACCACTAAGAGCCACTCACAAAAACAGAGACAGAGAAGAAGTCCATCAAATACCATAAATAACCAAAAAGAAGGTGCAGTTCAGAAAGAAAATGAAAATTCTCCAGAAATCAACTAAACACATGGAAACTTGGGATACAAACCAGTAATTTTCAACATTTTTACACTTGGGGACCAGTGAAAATAGAAGAATTATTTCAAGGACTGTTAAGACAGAAATTTAAGCCATTAGTTTTTTATGCCTGATCGTTTAATGATAATACTTTAAAATGAAAATTCTCTAAAATGACCAGATGAATAGTATATATATATATATATATATATATATATATATATATATATATGAATAGACTACAGCTGAAATTTCTAAAGAGTAATGTTTAAATCAAGGAAAGCCAATGTGAAATCTGCTATTGCTTTTTTGCAAGAACACTTGATAACCAAAGTTGCAGTTTTGTTTTTCAGAAAGTGCTGCATTGACATCCATTTGGTTTCTCTGCTTTGTTTTTACTAGTGATAGTGCTGAAACAGTCTTCTCACACAAGTAGGTAGCAGAAAATATGGTTAAAAAATTTAAAAGTTTTCTAACTAAGAGATGGATATTCTTCCAGGGATATCCAAAATTGTGACAATGCTTGCATTTTATCTTTGGATATCAGCGTAACATCAGAAGAAAAATCTATCAATTTTCTTTTTCAAAATGATTAAGAGAGCAGGAGTTGATATCTTCCATGAATGGGTTATTGATCCAGAGTTTACCTTTATGGGAATCCTCATTCTCAGGGTAATAATGGTCAAAGTTTTGAACTAATGCTCTTAAATGTTGACTTATTATGCTAAATATGAATTTCCAGTTGATGTCTGCAGTAATCAAAAAGTCTTACAAAAGTGGAAACATTTCTATGTCTTCTATATAACATTGAATACTAACTACATAAGTTTGTCTGAATGCTTTTTGTCTATTGTGCATGATTTGTAAAAGCTCTGCATAGAATAAAAGGTTGTTCCAATGAGCCTACAAGGTCAGAAGACATCTAAGACAACCTCAATAGTATTTTCAATAATGATACAGGCTGATAAGTGGCAATCTCCTTGAGCATAAGTAAATTTGACTAAGGTCATTGGGTCTGTAATCTTCATACAACATTAGGGTGGTAACACCTTTGCAGATGGGCATGAAATTTCTGGCAGATTGACACTGGTCCATGGACTAGCAGGTGGAAAACACTGATAAAAATGACAAAGAATTCAAAATTAAAGTTCTGAAAATCTCAACAAGATGCGAGAAAATACTGATAATTTAATGCACTCAGAAAACAAATTAATGAAAAAAATGAGTGCTTTACCAAATATTGAAGCTTTAAAAACTAACCAAACAAAAACTGTAGAGATAAAGAACTCAATAAATGAAATCCAGAATTAATTAATAAGCATAGCTAATATAGCTGACTAGAAAGATGAAAGAATTAGTGATATTGAAGATAAGCATCTAGAGATGATGCAGAAGGAAGAGAGATATCCAAGAATAAAAAATTGAAAGAACTCTATGAAAATTGTCTGACTCCATCAGAAAGAGTTATATAATAATAATGAGTATACCAGAAGAAGAAGAGAGGGGATGTGAATAAAGAGCTTATTCAAATAAATAATTAATAAATTTTCCTAACTTATAGAAAAAGCTAGGTCCTTGAATCCAAGAAGCAAACAGAACATCTAATTACCTCAACCCAAATAGGCCTTCTACAAGGCACATTATATTAAAATTGTCAAAAATTAATGACAAAAAAGGCAGCCAGGAAAAAGAAGTAACATATAAAGGGAGACCCATCAGGTTATCACCAGACTTCTTAGCAGAAACTCTACAAGCCAGTAGAGAGTGAACTTGAACATTCAAAGTAATAAAAGAAAAGAATTACCAGCCAAGAACACTATATCATTCAAATTCAATCTTTAAATATGAAGGAGAAATAAAGATTTTCCAGACATACAGAGAAGCTAAGGGAATTTATCACCAGAAAACCTCCATTGCAAGAAATACTCAAGGGGGCCAAATATCATATAATGTCAGAAAGTGGTTTGACTTTGGGTGATGGGCACACAATGTGATGAATAGATCATGTGCTATGGAGATGTTTACCTAAATCCCATGTGTTCTTATGGGCCAATGCCACCCAATTAAATTTAATTTCTAAAATAAAAAGGATTATAGAAATTCGGAAGAATATTAAACTGCTGTGTTTCCTAGCATTACAAATGTTAAAAAATATGCATGTGTGCCTACTGGCAAGAAAGAAATATGCAAAATAAACATCTTTAAGAATGAAAAAAAAGCCTGACCAGGAGGTGGCACAGTGGATAGAACATTGGACTGGAGTGCGGAGGACCCAGGTTCAAAACCCCGAGGTTGCAAGCTTGAGCACGGGCTCATCTGGTTTGAGCAAGGCTCACTAGCTTGAATTCAAGGTCGCTGGCTTGAGCATCGGGTCACTCAGTCTGCTGTAGCCCCCCAGTCAAGGCACATATGAGAAAGCAATCAAAGAACAACTAAGGTGCTGCAACAAAGAATTGATGCTTCTCATCTCATCTCTCTCCTTTCTTGTCTGTCTGTCCCTATCTGTCTCTCTCTCTGTCTCTCTCTGTCTCTGTCAGAAAAAAAAAGAATGAAAAAAAGAAGAATTATTTATGTAAGTCAATCCATTCTCAAAACCATGAGGATAATAGTATTAAATGATTGCTATTTGTCTGTACATACAAAATCAAGTAGGAGTACACTGTTTTTCTGTACCTTACAGTGCATACTGTCATATTTCTTTCAACGTTTATTGAGGTAAAATTTTATATGATAAAGTTTACTCTATTGAAGTGCATGCTTGTATAATCATGACCACAATCAAAATGTAGAACAGTGTCATAACCCTAAAAAGTTCCTCATGCCTTCACCTACCTCTATGTCTCTAGAAACCACTAATATTTTTCTGTGCCTTTATTTTTTCCCTTTATTAAAAGGTCATTTAAATGGAATCAGTCAGTATATTGTCTTATGTGACTGTTTTTCTTTTTTTCATTTCAAATAATGATGTGAAATCTGCCCATGTTTTTAAATGTATCAGTAGTTTGTTGTTTTTTATTGTTGAGTGGTGTTCCATTGTTTGGTTTTTGAAAAGTGTGCTTATCTGCTCACCAGTTGACAAAATTTGTATTGTTTTCAGTTCTTTTTCTATTATGAATAAAGCTTTTCTGAACATTTGCGTCTAAGTGTTTTTCATCATTTCTCCTGGGTAAATACATAGGAGTGGGATTGCTGAGTCATAGGGTAAGTATATTTTTAACTTTATATGAGATGGTCGAAGTGGCCAAATTATTTTGCTTTTCAATCAGCAATGTTAGATCATCAGCACGGCAAGGGACTCAAAAAATTTTGTGATTTTTTTAAGGTATCTTTTTCTTATTGTTAGGGTAACATCAGTTGTTTTTTTTCTTTCATAGATTTCTACATCTTAAGAAAAAGCAGAAATCATAAATGTTTCTTCATCATCAAGGCACTAATACATCTTCCTAACCAAGAGTTCTAGTTGGGGATTGAATACTAAGGACAAAGGGATGAAAGTTGTTAACCAGAAAGGATGGCTCTGCATAGATGTATGATACCTCCTGCAGAAGAAAAATTCTGAAAAGCAAGTAATCAGGAATATGTCTTGTCACCACAGGCATTCTTGACAAGGAGCCTGAAGATTATAGATGTTAATGCAATTGAAATTGATATAAGGGGCTGTAACTTGAAGGCACATTCTCAGAGATGATTTTATATACAGTGGTCCCTCATCTATCTTGGGGTTTAGGTTCCAGAGCACCCCACAATAGGCAAAAATTTGTGATGTAGCAACCTTATATTTATTTTAATATTTATATATAGTGTAATGCTTTATAAACCCTCCACACACTTTTATAAACCTTTCCCACACTGCTTTTAACCTTTCCCACACTCTTATAAACATTTTCTATTCTCTTAAACACTTCCTCCACTATTAAACCTATGTAATTTTCACAACATATAAAATTCTATATGGGTACTCACCAGTGAATATACTACAACTTGAATGATGAAGATGATGATGAATTAGCTGTGCAGTACTGATAATGATGAAGGTGATGATGATGAGATGAATGTACTACACAGCCAAGAAGAGCATTACAGCTCATCTGCTGTATGCTATGTATTTTACTTCCATTTAACATTTTAATATGTTTTAATTAATATTTTATACTGTTTTCAATTTTTAAGATAGAAAATATTTATTTTGCTGCAAAAATTATTAAAGTAATAAATATATAAAAATACCTACATGTCACAAAATCCCACAATATAACAAAATCCGCGATACAGTGAGACCACAAAAAGTGACCTGTGATATGGCGAAGGACTGCCGTATTCCTGTTTACATATACAGTATTTTATTGTTTTATTTAGTAAAGACTTATGAGCACCTACTATGTGCTACAAACTTTTCTTGACTCAGAAGATTGAGCAGTGAATAAAACAAAGAATGAATTTCATAAAGCCACATATACAACAGCCTGTAGAAAACTGAAACACACAAACACATTGATTATTTGTTTTCAGACAGATGAAATATCTGCTTATTTTTACCCAATTTTGCCAGTTTGAGTCATTATTTTTTGATCCAAGCCAACTGGGAGTTCTCCAATCACTTAATGGATTTCTTGTTTTCTTATCTACTCCAGGGGAAGACAATTTTCCTAAGTAAAACTCAGCAATTCCCTCTTTGTTAGGGTAGGTGATGCCAATTTCATATACAGACAATTTACTCTGAAATATATTTAATTATACTTAGCTGGGGAAATCCCAATAAATTAAAATATTTCATTTATAAAAATGGCATCTGTATTTCTTTTTAGATTCATTGTAAATCTTCAAAAAGCAGTGAGACCAGAGGTAATGCTAAATCTAAAATGTTAAAAAAATAGTTCAGACTCTACAGTGTTTTGTAAGTGAAAAGGATGCCTAAAGAATATTGCCTAAATAAAAATCAATTATAATTTTAAAAATTCCTCTTTATATATGTAATACATTGAAATTTTAGTGCTGGTTATGTATTATTGAATGCTAGCACCCCAAATATCACCAATACAACTTGTCGGGAAGAGATATCTCAGTGTACTGCTTACCATGGTAAGAAAGACCCCCACCTTGAAGGTTTAATCTTGTCTCAGAGTGGGGAGGATGAAGTTGGATTTTTGTTAAGAATTTGAAGTTTGTTTTAAGGTAATTTTTTTAATGTGAAGTCTTGATTAAGTAAGGATAATTATATAATAGTTTAGGATTGGAAAGATAGCAAGGTGAGCATTCAAATTTTTGTTAATGCTTTCTGCTGAAAAATTGATGGGCTTTTTGGGAAGTCCTGTAATGAGCAATAACATTATTTGCCTGGGCAAGAGTCTTCTAGAATAATAAAATTATGCTAAGATAGAAAACTGAATAGTAAAGTCATGTCAGTGTTATCAATTGTTGCTGTTTTGCTTCCCAGGGGGTGATTTTGGCAAAGTCTAGAGACATTTAAAGTTGTCACAAGAAGAGTGAGATTGTGGTACTACTGGCATCTAATCAAAGGATGCCAGCCAGAGATGCTGTCAACATCTTGCAATTCAGAGAATAAGCTCCACAACAACGAATTATCCAGCCCAAAATGTCAATAGTGCTCAGGCTGGGAAATCCAGGTGTAGACATGAGGTCTGTAAAGGAAAAGATAGTAAAAAATTTTAGGCTCTGGGCCATACAATCTCTGTTGCAAGTACTTAACTCTGTTACAGTGCTAAAGGAGTCACCAACCATATGGAAATAAATGGCATGGCTGTGTTTCAAACTGTATTTACAAAAACAAGCAGGGAGCAAAATTTGACCAACAGGCTGTAGTTTGATGACTTCTAATAGAGAGAGTAGGCTGTATAGGGATAGGTGGTCTTGGTTCTCAGGGTCTTAATGTACAAGTAGATGGTTTCTGGTCTCAGCACTGTACTTTGAATCTTCAAAAGACACAAAAATGTTTTCAAGAGAAAGTAAATATGGAATGCCATATGAAAATGCTAGACTTTCCCAAGGACATCATGAACAATCTTATAAAGTTGATTTTTCTGTGCTATACCAAAACAATAATCTAACTGCCAGACCCATAATTTTTCATAATGAACTAATGCAGGGGTCTCAAACTCAACTCAGCATGTGGGCCACAGAGCAAGATCACAGCCGTTCGGCGGGCCACACTAGGTCTACAAAAGGCAACTGTTACACAACACTTTTCTCACTGCAGTTGAAAACAAAAAAAAAAAATCAGTACAACAAGAACAATCATACATGCAGTTTACTCAGTGTAACAAAACGACCAGAAACTGTAGTTCGCATCACAACTGCTGTTAACTAAGCTAATATCTAACTAGGATGCTAGAGAAATGAAAAATACAAGTAGGCCCCTAGGCTTACTTAATTTTATCCAAAATATTTTGAACTTCGTGGATTAGTCTGCGGGCCGCACAAAATTGTTCGGCGGGCCGCATGCGACCCGCGGGCCGCGAGTTTGAGACCCCTGAACTAATGAAACTAAAAACCCTTTAGCTGGATTTTAGCTATATTTTCAAATTCATCCTTTTTAATTTTTTTATTTAATGTATTGTTAACATGGATTCAAGTGTCCCACTCAATATAACTCCCTCCTCCCCCCCACTCCCATGTCCCCAAAGTCATCCTTTTTTTTTTTCTTTTTTGTATTTTTCTGAAGTTAGAAACTGGGAGGGAAGTCAGACAGACTTCTGCATGTGCCCAACCATGATCCACACAGCATGCCCACCAGGGGGCGATGCTCTGCCCATCTGAAGCATTGCTTCATTGTGGTTGGAGCCATTCTAACGCCTGGTGGAGGCTATGGAGCCATCCTCAGCACCCAGGCCAACTTTGCTCCAATGGAGCCTCAGCTGTGGGAGAGGAAGAGAGAGATAGAGAGGAAGGAGGGGGGAGTGGAGAAGCAAATGGGAGCTTCTCCTATGTGCCCTGGCCGGGAATCGAACCCAGGTCCCCCGCACGCCAGGCCGATGCTCTATTGCTCAGCCAACTGACCAGGGCCTTCATCCTTTTTTTAATGGCAACCCACAACAAAAAATAATATATATTTCTTTTAAAATAAATAACATGACACCTTCATTGACTTTACTTCAAAATTATTTCTTTAACTCTCAGTAGTCCTTTTCCTTTTTCTTTTTTTCCCAGTTTTGGTTTTACTGCATTTACTACTTCTTGAGATGATATATATTTGTTTCTTTACTGTCATGCCCTCCCTTTGAGGTCACAGTCATCATTTATTTTAGTCAGAGCTGTATCCCATGACCTAGAAGAGAAGAATGAATAATTGCACCACACAAAGAGAACCATGACTATCATAACAGCTAGCACATTACACTTACTATGTGCTGGGTACTGTCATAAGCACTTTATATGGATTTGCTTGTTTAATCACATTACAACCCTGGGAAGAAGGTATTATTATTATTCACACTATAAAAGATGAGAATTATGAGTTATAGACAGACCAAGTGATTTGTTCAGACCCACAGACCTAGAAAGTGACAAAGCTAGGATTGGCATCTACATACTTGTGGCTTCAGAATCCATGGTTTCAACTACAATACTATAGCTACCTTAGATGCCAAAATGTTGCATAAATACACACACACACACATAGTTCTCATGATCCACAATTTTTCCATTGTCAATCAGGTTATATCTTGAGCCTAGGTTTGCTGGCTTTGTCATTCTGAAATAACATCAGGCTATTCAAGGCCCAGGTCTGTAGAAGTCTATTTCTATGAGACACAGAGATGCCTCATAGGAAACCGCAAATTTTAAGGAAAAAGAAAATTGGGAAAATCAACTTGCTTTGCGTTAGGTGTTTCAACCATTAGAGAGAGAGACAATATTGATCAGAGCACAATTTCTATTGCTTCCTGTGAATGGACATCTGAACCCTTGCAAGGAGAGGTTTCCATTGATAAAATTTGAAATTGCAATTTCTCAAAAAAATCTCCTAGAGACATCAGGAGCACAGGACATACTGCATACTTGGTGATAAAGCAGGACACAAAGTTAGAAGTTGGGAGGGATGTGTGCTGCACCAGCAGTGGGGTTGCACCTCAACGCTGCCTAGTATCCATAGTCACCAGTGATTCTCCTTGTCTAAGCTGGTCCACACAGAGCCACATAGCATAGCTCTTGAACAATAAATCATGGCTGTAGGTGTTTGCAAAAGGAGGGCAGTAGCAAAAGTCACAGAGTTAATGCAGCTGAGGGAGGGGAGAGTATTCTGGGAAATCTCAGCAGCAGAACTCACTGCTGCAAAAATATTCTTGTGTTGCCATAGAGAAGGTCACACTGATGCTTGTGCGTATCTCTGAAACACACTCAAGAAGGTCCCAAATGATTAGGTCAGGAGAGACGAAATTCAAGTGTTTTGTTTTTTTTTTTAATGGTAGCAGGTTAGATTTCCCCCATTTTTCTCCTAAAGACTGTTTAGCCTCAAAGTATTGGTTTTCAACCACTAAAGAGCTCAGGCTTATGTCATCCCCAAAACTAAATATGAGTGAGTGTGTGCATGTGTGAGTGTGCATGTGTAAGAGAGAGAGGAAACTGTATATCTGTATATCTGTATGTATGTAGGTCTGAATCACCTTTGTTGTTACAAATTGACTAAATTAACAGTAATGGAGTGGGTTCTATTTTTTTTTTTTTTTTGTATTTTTCCGAAGCTGGAAACGGGGAGAGACAGTCAGACAGACTCCCGCATGCACCCGACCGGGATCCACCTGGCACGCCCACCAGGGGGCGACGCTCTGCCCACCAGGGGGCGATGCTCTGCCCCTCCAGGGCATCGCTCTGTTGCGACCAGAGCCACTCTAGTGCCTGGGGCAGAGGCCAAGAAGCCATCCCCAGCACCCGGGCCATCTTTGCTCCAATGGAGCCCCGACTGCGGGAGAGGAAGAGAGAGACAGAGAGGAAGGAGAGGGGGAGGGGTGGAGAAGCAGATGGGTGCCTCTCCTGTGTGCCCTGGCCGGGAATCGAACCCGGGACTTCTGCAGGCCAGGCCGACACTCTACCACTGAGCCAACCGGCCAGGGCTGGAATGGGTTCTTAATAAAAAGCACAATGGTCTAGGCCCGTGATGGTGAACCTTTTTATAAAAACTGCCCACTTTTGCAGTGCTGGTCAACATGGTCCCTCCTGCCCACTAGTGGGCGTTCTAGCTTTTATGGTGTGCGGTAGCAGAGCAACCAAACGGCGCCACGATTTGCCCACCATGAAAGCTGGAATGACCACTAGTGGGCAGGAGGGACCAGGTTGACCAGCACTGCAAAAGTAGACAGTTTTTATAAAAAGGTTCACCATCATGAGTCTAGGCCATCCTCTGAATTACTAACATTCAGAAAATGTCTGAAAGTCATTTGGATATATTTGCTGGTAAGTCTCTTGATGAGTAATAAAATGTATATTTTTTTTGCCTGAGAACTAATTAATGTAATCTTTAAAATATATAAATCCTGCGGTGAGCCTTAATAGCTATAATTGAAATGTGGACCTTGCCAAACCTGAGAAAATTAAAGTGCAAACAAAATCTGTTAATATATCTAAATTAAAAAATAAAAACAAAAAGGAAAGAAAACCAATTAACTTCTGGAAACAGGGTTTGGTATTTAGAATGAAGAGATTAAATTATGCAGATATCAAATTAACACTTAGACTGAAGATGATGTTGCCAGCTGCCTTTCAAAGCTTCGCCTTGCTCAAGTTAAAGTTGCTAGAGAGCAGTGAAGTGAGCTGTTTAAAAAGCCACAGTTGTGTTCCCTAAATGGTTCACACAGGGATCATAAAAATCCCTGATGGAATCTTTAGCAGCCTGGAGGTAATTGGAAGGATGGCATGGTGCTAGTAATTAAAGCACAGTTCTTTTCTGGGGAAATTATATGTAGACACACATATAGAGAAACATATATAAATAAATAGATGAAATAGAAACTGATATAGACAGGCACACACATGTATATTCATTTATACCACACCTAGTTAGTCATTTTGGTCATTTCAATAAATAGCTGAGAAACCTCATTTAAGAAAAAAAATGAAATCACAGTCATGGGGCTTACAATACAGTCACAAACATTTTAGAATACACATTTTTACGACACCTGGTGCATTTAAGCAATTTACTTGTAAAAACAAAATGGCCGAATTTTCTTTTTGTTTTATGTCTGAACTGATCAACTTAATTCAGGTTCTGAAAAATCCATGTTACTAATACATTTAGGTACCCAGATAAATGTCTTTGGTTCTTCAGGCCATTGCTATGTGTTTTTCACTTTTCAAACAGTTGTTTTTAGCATTATGTAAGTGTTGTCACAGGTTCTTCCAATGCATTATTATAAGGAGTTCACTCTGGTAGTAATTTTGGTAGACACACCACCATAAAGAGGTTACAATATATCACTAAGGATGGATCTATTTTTACCTCATTAGACATACAGACAGGAGGAATTTTCAATATCAGATCTGGACCCTGGGGGAACTCCTGTCCTTTTCTGAGACAAGCTGTAGGGTGTGTACCCTTCTGCATTACCTCGATAGGACCATTACAGTTCAGAATTCCCATTATGAATACCATTACCAAATAGTCATTTTAACACTTGAGAAAGCTATCAGAGATAAGAACATTTCCAGAAACATATAACTGGCATTGACAGAGACACAAGACATTCATCTTATTCTGATTACTCAGGCTTCTTAGCCCACAGGAAAGAGAACGAGTCACAAAAACAAAAGGTTTGTCGAATTAGTTGGGTATCATTACATCTATTCCCTCAGGGGAACAAAAGAACACAGAATGGGAGAAAAATTGGAGGAGGTAGAATAATTTCTTGCCAAGTACTATATTTGAAAAGAAAACTGGTAAGTGAACAGTTAATGAATGCATGAACTCATTTAGCAAATATGAACTAGGTTAGATTTGGAGTTACTAGGGTGAGCAAAATCAGACAAGGGCCCAGCTCCAATAGAATTAAAACCAAGTGTAGAATGCAGACCTTGAATGAATAATTGCTCTGATGTGAAAAAGCACAGTTCTATGGATGTGTATTATGAAGGAAGACGACTTAGAGTGGGCATCAGCAAAGTAATTTAGCGCTTGGAATGTGGATATCCAAAACCCTACTCCAAATTGGAACGAGGCCTACCTAAGTCAGCCTTTCGGTCAATACTGCCTGCCAAAAACATTGGAAATAATTCCATTCTCTGATATTGTCACTGCAAAACTCTTTTCACATTAACTACTGCAACACTCTCATTCTTTGTAAAAAGTTCAAGCTGTGAATAGGAAACAAAGCCGGTAGAGTGCATTTCCTTAAGATACGCTACATAATTTTAGGGATAAGGGCTTTATAAATTAGTTATGTATTCTTTGGCTCTATATTACACAAAAATAACTAGAAAACTGTATTTTTCAGAAAAGGAGAAAACCATGTTTTAATATATCACATGGAGATTTGACATAAGCATGAAAATTCCTTAGAAAGTTTTTAACTTTCAAAATTGTTAAAGATTTTTTTCTAATGTTATCCTAATCTGATATCAGTTAAAGACCCTCTTTACTGGACTAGAAATAAGGACATGGTTGTCTGTGCAGCTGATGATTATCATTTTGCAACTTTGTAGTCTGCTTATACAGAACTAACCTGTTTTGCAGTGGAGCTGGTGTAGCAGGTAAAAACAGGAGTCTACATATTTAGGTGTGCTGGAATGGCATTTATTTTATTTATTTCTACTGAGTAGTGGAAATTTATCTTAATCCATTCACTTTATTCCACAATCATTGCTTTTCTTTCAGGTGCAATCTAATTACAGAGATTATATACTGCCAAGACACAGGAAAGGAACTTTGGCCTGAGTGATCTATGCATGTTGATACCTTCCAAGTTGTCCTTGTTATCATCTGTTCATTAGTCCCCACGAGTCATAGCCAAATCCCACTTCCAATTTCAAGCCACCTTTAGTTTGGCTCTTTCTCTGCCACTTGTAGATGCAAAGAATTTATCTTCTTGATATTTTCTACCCACTGGCGCAGTCACTCTTAAGGCTTTCTCAGTCCCATTTGCTAAGACACCCAATGTGCAGGCTTGTAGCCTCTCTTGACTATCCTGGAAAAGGGAAACCAGGTTCCCACGTTCTTGGATTTCCAATCTAAGGGATGTCTTTTACTATCTCCCTTCAATATGAGGTTGAGCTTCATAGCAATAATAAGGCCAAAGTATAACCTTTCTGAGGGTTCCATACTGACCACTTAGTCAGGGCTTCCCATAGAGATTTTCCACTGTCCCATTAATCTAGGGCAGTGGTAGTCAACCTGGTCCCTACCGCCCACTAGTGGGCATTCCAGCTTTCATGGTGGGCGGTAGTGGAGCAACCAAAGTTTAAATAAAAAGATAGATTTAACTATAGTAAGTTGTTTTATAAAAATTTATTCTGCCAAACTTAGCGAAAATCTGACATAAAGTACTTGGTAAGTAATTATTATTATATGCTTTAACTTGCTGTAACTCTGCTTTATAAATTTTATAAAGTAAAGTTACTTCCCTACTTTATAAATTACCATTACTGTGGAACCAATGGGCGGTTAGAAAATTTTACTACTAACAGAGATACAAAAGTGGGAGGTAGGTATAAAAAGGTTGACTACCCCTGATCTAGGGTATCTAGTGTTGGGGTGGATAGCCTTGCTCTGAACCACTATGTAATATTTCTGCTGTGAATCCCCTTATCAAAAGTTCTCTCAGCTTCTGTTGTAGCATCTCATTTGGGAGCTATAGCTATTCCATATTCTAGATTCCTGAATGGGGCAAGGAACACAGAAAACTGACCATGCCATTAAGTAATAACATAAAGCCTTATGCTTTTGGAGATTATTAAGTGGATTCAAACCTCAAGCAAAGCAACAAACCACAGTTTTGTTGTGGACTTGAAAAAGTCTTAGTGTTCTAAAAAAAAAAGAGAGAGAGATCCCATTCAGGTAAGAAGTTCTTTATATTTTCCCAGAGGGCTATATGACTGTATGCTTACCCATGCCCATATTTCTTGTAGGTTTCATCTTTTTTTGATAGAGAATGACATTATTATGGGTTAAAAGGCTTAACTGGAGTTGTTTGGGGTTTTGTTTTGGAACATACCAAAAGTAAGCAACAACAAGCTTGTTTAGCCATTGTTATTATTCTCACATTTTTTCCTTTCTCACACAGAACAGAAAAATGTGTGTGTCTGCATGCATGTGCGCACACGTGTGTGTGTGTGTGTGTGTGTGTGTGTGTGTGAGTGTAGCACTGATTCAATTATCATGCTCCACTGTTTGTTACTCTCAGGAATTAAGCTTACATAAATTGAACCATTTTCCTTCTACAAAAGGAAGGGCAAATTGATGTTTTCTTTCAAAGATATTGTCCCTTGGAAATCCAAATAAGATATATTTCTTTTTTTCTTAGAAAGGGAGAGAGAGAGAGACAGACAGACAGATAGGAAAGGAGAGAGATGACAAGCATCAACTCATAGTTGCAGCACCTTAATTGTTCATTGATTGCTTTCTCATGTGCCTTGACCAGAGGGCTCCAGCTAAGCCAGTGACCCCTTGCTGAAGTCAGTCTATGATCCTACGCTCAAGTCAGAAACCCTGTGTTCAAGCTGTTGAGCCTGTACTCAAGCCAGATGAGCCTGTGCTCAAGCTGGTAACCTTGGGGTTTGAACCTGGGTCCTCAGTGTCCCAGGCCAATGCTCTATCCACTGCACCACTACTTGGTCAGGCAAATAAGATATACTTTTTTCTCTGTTGTGGTGAGTGAGTTGTATGAACACTTACTGAGAGATTATACAATCTTTAGTACACTGACACCATACTTCTTCATTCATTTTTATTGCTATATGATATGGAGAAATTAGTACTAGATTCATTTACAAAATTTCTGAGTACATGGTTCCAGTTCCATCACCTACCTATTAGCTATGTGGTTGTATTTATATTTACATCATTTACAACCTCATTATATTTATTCTTAAGATAAGAATAGAAATATCTCTCACCCCATTTCCCAAGGTTTTTGTACAGATGTTATTGCAAAATCTTTCATCTTAAATAATTCCTTAATCTTTCCACTTATAAAATAGAAATATTGTTCTCTCATTGTTGATTTAGAGGTTTCTTTAGACTAGGATAATACATAGTATAGCAAAGGCTCTTTAGTACAAGATAATCTCCCCAAAGCTCCTGTCAACCTAGACATTCCCATAGGAAAGGTTTTCTTCATTGTGGAGGCAAGTCAGCATCATAGCATTGAAATTGTAGAACAAGGTCAGGGAAATATCTGTGGCTAAATATCTGAGCAGACAAAATGGCCAAATTTATAAAGACTTCCTTTCCTACATTGACTTGAATGTAAAGAAGCCTTGTTTGTTTGTTTGTTTTCTCTGATTAGTTTAATGACATTCAACCTTATCAGCCAGTCTGGGTGTACCAAATTTCTGATAAAAATGGCATTGCCTAACAGTGATCATCGCAATGTTGATCAGAGCAATGAGACAATGAGAGGGTTTATATGCTCAGTAAAGTAGTCTGAATTCTTGGATTTGTCATATTTTGTTTCCTTTTATGTTGTCATGGTGTTAAGTTGCGTCTAAGAAATAAAGTACATATTAGAAAGCAGATTTTATTAATTTATGGACAATATATATGATCCTTGTGAAATTAAAAAACTGATGTACATTCCAGATGAATCACTGATAGCCTGTTTTCCTGAAATGAGACAATCAGCTGGGTTGTCATAGGCCTGTTTTTTGCAGAGGCAGTAACTACCCTACATAAGAGGGTTCATTTAGGAGTGTTTCAGTCCACTTGCTAGGTCATTGGTTGTTTTCCCTGTTAGTTTGGGCTACATGATTTGTGTCGTGAGCCTGAAATTCATTACAAAACAAGAAGAGACAAGGAAAAAAGTCAACACTTACGCTGTTTTAGGAACACAGTGATTCAATATTTGGCATTTTGTTTCATTTGAATTCTTATAAATTATGCTTCAGTGAGTCAAAGTAGAAAGAGTTTAGAGCTGAATTTGAAAATAAATGGGATGTTTTCTTGATTACATGCTCATCTGTCATGCAGTCTATTTTATTGATACTCAATCTAATATCTCCTGGTGATGAAGGCGATATCTAATTTAAAAGAAAAATAAACATCAGCAGCAGCATATAGTGTGAACTCACTCTAAATTGCTACTCATAAGCAATTAAACCTGACTTTCCCTTGGATTTTTTTACAGCCAATGCTCTTAAAATAGTTTCTTTGGCACATCCTGCAGAGTTTGTTACCATTCAATCTCCTTACTAAGATGTTGAGAGGATTTCACTCTATCTTGAAGGAAAACCAAATGTAAGGCAGAAGGTTGAAATATAAGATGATAATAAAGATGCCTTAAACTCTTACCAAGACCATGTTTCTGTTTTATTTAGGAGAGTGGTTTTCAATCAGGGACAATTATGCCCCCAAAGGACATTTGGTAATGTCCAGATACTATTTTGGCTGTGATGTGTGGGAGGCACTACTGCCATCTAGTGGGTAGAGGCATGAATACTGCCAAACACCTTATAATGCCCAATATATCTCCTAGCCCCTTCCTCTGCCCATTCCCTATGCACAACAAGAATTATCTGAGCATTGCTATTTGCAAAACATCAGATATTATGGATGTTAGCTTCCATCTCAATGTTAAACCTTCACTGATAGAGGTACTTATGGCAATTAAGAAAATTCTGTAACTACAGAAGTGAGTTGTGGACATAAAATGGTCATGATGGCCCTGGCCATTTGGCTCAGTGGTAGAGCATCAGTCTGGCATGTGGAAGTCCCAGATTCGATTCCTGGTCAGGGCACACAGGCGAAGCGCCCATCTGCTTCACCGCCTTTCCCACTCTCTTTCCTCTCTATCTCTCTCTTCCCCTCATGCAGCCAAGGCTCCATTTGAGCAAAGTTGATCCAGGCACTGAGGACGGCTCCATGGATCTCCGGCTCAGGTGCTAGAATGGTTTTGGCCACAATGGAGCAATGCCCCAGATGGGCAGAGCATCATTCCCTGGTGGGCATGCCGGGTGGATCCCGGTTGGGAGCATGCAGGAGTCTGTCTCATTGCCTCCCTGCTTCTAACTTTAGAAAAATATAAATAAATAAATAAATAAATAAATAAATAAATAAATAAATGAAATGGTCATGCCACTTGGATAATGACACTAGGCATCATTTATGTAATAATCAATGACAAATATTTATGACTAGTGACATAAAAAATAAAATTCTCTTTTCAATAAAAGAGAAATATCTGGGCCAAAATATCATGGTGTCAAGGTAGAGAAACCTTGACCTAGGACAATGACATCTCGTGAAATCTTAGAAATTTTTAGGAATACCTTTCCCTTACATCATCAGTCCTTGCACATTAATATGTATTTTAAAAATGAAATTAACTATTGTTGAGGGCACTGCTGCTCTGAGTTCAAATACAAAGACTTTTTACCTGAACTCAGGGAGTTATAACTTCATGCATACTCTCAGCAAATACTCCCTGCTTATATAATATAGATTCTATAAAGAGAAATTCCCACTCTTTGATGGGAGAAAATGGTATACTTTTCACTAAAAATCCATTAGAATGAAGATATTATCATAGTGTTAGTTTAAACAATAATATATATATTGTTTCTGTAGGTCAAAATTGTCACATTTTAGCAATATTATAAGGCTCTACACTATGTCATCAATTGTCAGATGATCATAATCTAAAATATATATAATTCCCTTTTGGGAGAAAGATGTCAGGATGCCTCCTCAATATGTCTGACTTATATTTTAACCTATTATAATAAACATGGCTAGGATCTGAATATATTTGTGGTATCTTGATAATCAGTGACATACTGTTCAAAATGCATTTTTGCAAGAACTTTTACCAAAATCCTTCACGTTGGCATAAATTTTCTAGAACTGTAGAGATAACAGAGTTGATGTTGCTCAGAAATTTTGAGAATTGTCAGTCTGGTTTTAGGATAAAAGAAAGTCACTATAAGAATTAAGGAAAAGGAAGATTTAATATAACAATTAATGTTTATTAGGAGAGTGATTGTCTGGGAGAATGCAGCTGAAGAGTCAGAAAAACAGTAACTATGTTATCAGTCTGAAACCTTAGGGTGGGTGAAGACTTCAATCTTTGGGAAATTCAGGAGAGGTCCACAACCATGAAGTGGGAGTTTGCAGAGTGGTCTGAAACTAGACACCTGCCTCTTTGATTATTATGATGTATTGAGCAATAATAGCTTCTGTTTCATTTTTTTTTTTAATTTGAATGGGGTGACATTGATAAATTAGGGTACATATGTTCAGAGAAAACATCTCCAGGTTATTTTGATATTTGATTATGTTGCATTCCCATCACCCAAAGTCAAATTGTCTTCCGTCACCTTCTATTCATTTCTACCTTTCAAATTTCACAAGTGATTTTCAATTATTAATTCTAACCTAGATCTACAGAGTAAACATAGTGTGAAGAAACACAGTTGCCAGACTTAGAAGGGACTGAAAGCAGTGATGCCAAGTTGACCACTACCAATCCAACAAAGTGAAAAATCTCTTCCTTGATGAGTTGTTGGCACTCATTGTTGAGGGTAGGTGAGAATGGGCACTTAAAGTTTTACAAGATATAATAATTTTACGATGGTATTTTTTTACTCAATTTACTAGTGTGATACTAGTTAACATAATTATACAAGTTTCAAGTACTCAATTCTACAACATATCTCCATACACCAGCGGTTCTCAACCTGTGGGTCGCGACCCCAGCAGGGGTCAAACGACCAAAACACAGGGTCGCCTAAAGCCATCAGAAAATACATATTTATTATACAATACAGTTTTAAATAAAATATGTATTTCCGATGGCTTTAGGTGAGCCTTGTGTTTTGGTCATTCAACCCACAGGTTGAGAACCGCTGCCATACACCATATTGTGTTCACTCTCCCCAAGTCAAATTCTCATTCATCACCATTTATCACCCCTATACCTTCCTCTACCTCCCCTCCTTCCAGCAATCATCACACTGTTGTCGTTGTCCATAAGGGTATTTGCTTGTCCTTTTTGTTTCTTTGTTTGTTTTGCTCTATTCCTCCACCTCCCTCACCCACATTCCCAACAGCTGTCAGCCTGCTCTCTATGTATGAGTCTATCACTATTTTGCTTGTTAGTTCATTGTGTTCATTAGATCCTTCATATGAGTGAAATCATATGGTGCTTGTCTTTCCCTGCCTGGCTTATTTCACTGCATAATGTTCTCCAAGTCCATCCATGCTGTCACAAAAGGTAAGATTTCCCTAATTTTTATGGCCATTTACTATTCCATTGTGTAAACATATCACTGCTTTTTTACCCACTCATCTACTGATGGGAACTTGGGCTGTTTCTAGATCTTGGCTATTGTAAATACACTGCAATGAACATAGGGATGCATATATTCTTTTGAATTAGTGTTTTAGGATTTTTAGGATGTATTTCCAACAATGGGATTGCTGGGTCAAAAAGCACTTCCATTTTCATTTTTAATTTTTTGAGATAATTCCATCCTGCTTTCTATAGTGGTTGAACGAGTCTGCATTCCCACCAGCAGTGCAGGACGAGTGACCTTTTCTCCACAACCTCGCCAACACTTGTTTGTTGATTTATTGATGATGATAGCCATTCAGACAGGTGTGAGGTGATATCTAATTATGGTTTTAATTTGTATTTCTCTGATGATTAGTGATATTGAGCATCTTTTCATATGTCTATTGGCCATCTGTATGCTCTCTTTAGAAAAATGTCTATTCAGGTCCTTTGTGCATTTTTTAAATTGGGGGTTTTTGCTGTTAAGGTTTATAACTTCTTTATAAATTTTGATTATTAATCCCTTATCAGATGTATCAGAAAATATGTTTTCTCATTCAGTGGGTTGTCTTTTCGTTTTTTTGATGGTTTTCTTTGATGTGCAAGAACTTTTTAATTTGACATAGTACAATTTGTCTAGGTTTCTCTCATTTTTCTTGCCCAAGGAGACATATCTGAAAAAAATATTGCTACAAGAAATGTTCAAGATTTTATTGCTAATGCTTACTTCTAGGATTTTTACAGTTTCGTATCTAATATTTAAGTCTTTAATCTATTTTAAGGGGTTTTTTGGTGTATGGTATAAGAAGGTGGTCTAGTTTCTTTTTTTCTTTTTTTGCATGTATCTGTCTAATTTTCCCAGCACTATTTATTGAATAGACTGTCTTTACCCTATTGCATGTTCTTGTTTCCTTTGTCAAATATTAATTGACAATATAGGCAAACACTGAATTCTAGGCTCTTTAGACTGTTCCATTGATCTATATGTCCGTTTTTAGGCCAGTTCCAGGCCCAGTGTGGGTCCTCAGAAGACCCCAGGCACCTTGAGATTTGCTCCAGCTTCTTCTACCTGCTGGCTGCCTATTATGCTCAGTCACTAAAAGAGCCTCTGGTGAAGTCAAGAGGATGGGGACAGTGACTTTCCCTTGAGGGGGAGGTGCTTGTCATGCTTCAAGGAAGATGGTGGATGCAGTCCTCACTCCAGAGCCATTGCTCTCAGTCTAACCATTTGCAACCAGGAGGGTGGATCTACTGAATCTTCCATGAGGGGAAAATATCAGTCACCTTTGTGAGAAAGTAGGAGGAATATCCTCCACCTTATGCCTGATAAATGAATCACTGTTACCCCTTGGGTCTGTCCAGACCTCTATTCTCTGGCCCAGGCTACTGACTTCTTAGGAAAGCCTAATCTCTGCAGGGTAGGGAGAGAGTGAATCCAGAGTGTAGGACAATTGGTTTCCTTCAGGCTGATGCCGTTACCCCCAAGAAAGATAGTGACTGTGGCACTAGAGAATAGTTCAGCACAGGAATACTAGTGACCGTCTACCACCCCTATCTTTCCCTAGAGCCACAAACCCTAGAGTCTCCCCACTTGCCTCTAGTCAAGCAGCTCTCCTTCCAAAATCACAGAAAGTCCCAACTCTGTACCATTCTCTTTTCTCACTACACACAGTGAAGTCAGCCACACCTGCAGGCACAGCATTCCAATATGTTGGGGCTGGTTGTACACAAAATTACACAGTCCTGGCTCTAGGCAGTTCTCCTGTTTCCCATCAGATGGTGAATTCAGCCAAGCATCCCTCCAGAGGGGTGGGGGAAGGGTGCCAGCTTTGTGCTAAAGATGGGAAAACAGGTCATTTTCCCAAAGATTTCCTGCCCAGTCACTGTCCATATCTCCTCCATAAGCCTCCCCCAGAGATAGCACCCCAAAAGTCACTGCTGGTTGCAGTGTGCAGAGCCCTCGGCAGGACAGAACACGGCAGAGTGGGTGCACCAGTGCAGGGGATAAGGGGGGAGGAGTTGTGCACTCCCCCTGCTGGTACTGTAACAATGGGAGGGCTCACTCTGTGTAGGTGTCATCTGGGTGACCCAGGCTCACGCAGTCTCCTCTGGTTTCCACCAACAATTGCTTTGCGGGCTTCTGCTCCTGCCTCTGCCGCTCTGGGGCAGGGATCCCTGCTTGGGGTTGAAAGTCTGCTCCTCTAGGAGGGAGTCCTGCTGCTACAGCCACTGAACCTGGGCAAGGGGCCTGCCCCTAACAGGTCTCCACCTTTCTTACCAGTCTCTACTGACTTCTGTACACCCTTGGTTATAATATCTCAGTTCCGCTATCCTCCCGTTGGTTATTCAGGTTGGCTGCACTATAATTTACCTGTAAATCAAGTTTGAGGCCTGAAGCAAGTGAGTGAAGAGTTCACCTACTTTGCAGCCATCTTGGAATCTCCCACGAATGCATTTTTATAAGGACAAGTGAAGATGAGCTGCCAGAGCCTCGGTAGACTACACAGTTTTATAACTACCTGATCTTAAGAAGGTAGGAGGACACACAGCTTAAAATCTCAGGAGTTTTAATAGTGTTATAATTGCCTTCTTATAAGAAGTCATCAACAATGAATATAAACAAAGGAAGATCATTGCCATCCTTGCTTCAAATGACGAGAGGTGCCTTTTGGGGAAAGAAGGAGAAAGAGAAGCTTGAATAACTTATTACTCAAAAAATACCATCTCAGGAAATTCATATCTGACTCTCTCTACTATTCTTATAGTCTTAAAGCCAAGTGGGAAAACGAGATGTGGACATTTTATTTGCTTTCTCTATGACTGAACTTATTTTTAATGGTATTATTTCATTTTAAAGTAGAACACAGAATTTTAGAAAATATGTACACAATTATTTCAGGATTAAAAATAGTTAATTCATGTAGTTTCCATCTTCTCTCTCTCTACAGGAAGCATCTAACTTGCAAGAGGCTTATGTGGTGTCTTTCCTTTAGGGAAAAATATTTTCTGTCTAATCCTTCTCAATCTATTTCTGGTATACTAAGATATTCCTATTTTTGCTTTGCTTTATTAGTCAGGGTAGAATGGCCAGTGTTTATCAAATGCTCAGTGATGGTGAAGATTTGTATTTTATTATTTTCAATCTGACACAGAACAATACTTTTATAAAATATAATAAAGATAAATGATGAGAAAAGTGAAATTAAAAAAAAATAAATAAAGCCAGGGAGAAAAAAATACAAAACTGAATTTGTTTCTTATTAAACAAATGTAAAATTTCTTTTAAATTTCCATAAAAGGTTCCAAGATGGCCACAGAGTGGACAGATGCTCCAACTCCCACTTCTCAAAACCAAGGTGAATTACAACTTAAATCTGAGAACACTCATCATGAAAGACCAACTTTGGACTAAACTAAGAGGATTCTACAGCCAAAGACCACCAGAGAACCCACACTGAGTCTGATAGGAAAGGCGGAGATGCAGAAATGGCTGCCCCACTCCCAGGAGTGAGCAGCACCCGGGAGGGACTTTCACAATGGGGAAGGCTGTCTAGCAAATTGTAAGTCCTTATCCCCAAAACCGGAATCCCAGACTAGAGCCCTGGAGCCTGGAAAGGGCTTACAGACTATATTTGGCTGAGAAAAAAGCCTAGACAGAGTTTGAGAGAAGAAAGCAGGACTCTCAAACCCAGGCTCCATATTAAAGGAACTGCACAGAAAGCCTCACTCACAGCCACTTTCCTGAAGCTCCAGGAGGACACCCTAACCCTTGGGCTGAGTCACTTTCCAAATTTAAAGTAAATCAGCATCACCAGCAAAGGAAAGAAAGAGCCCCATGCACCGGAGGCTCCCCTACCATAGCTAGAACAAAGGCACTTAGAGCCAGGCACCATGTTAGGAACACAAATAGGGAGTGCGAGGTCTAAGCTACAACATCCCCCACACTGCTGAGTGCTCACCTGGAGGAGGCAGGCTGAAAGCAGCAGGGTGTGGCTGTGGAAGTTCGAGTAAGCTCATGTAAGCTGGCCTGCAGAGCCGTGAACCGCCATTGCAGCTGGAGAAGTCCAGGCTCTGCTTGCTGAGAGACCTGCCTTTGGTGGGGGCAGAGGCCCAAGCATCAGTGGAGGGGGAATGTGCGGGCACACACTAACCCATCAGCAAGGGCGGAAGTTGCCTAACTGCTGTGGGATTCTGGCTGGTGCACAAACCAGCCTGGAGTGGGGCATGCCCTCGGCAGTGACCCAAGTGGGGGCAGAGGCCCGAGCATCAGAGGAGGGGGAATGTACAGGTGCATGTGAGCCCACCAGCAAGTAGGGAAGTTGCACCACTGCTGCAGGGATACCAGCCAGCATGCAAACCTGCTCAGGGTGCGGGCACACCCTCAGTGGCAGCGAAAGCATGGGTGACCTCTGTGGTGATCCTAGCAGGTGCACGTGCCCCCTCTCCAAGTGGCTTCTGAGATCTGAGCCAACCAAGGCAGCCCCAGAAGCAGTCCAAGCGGGTGCTCGGGCATGTGTGAGCCCGGCCAGGGCAGTGGCAGTCCTAGAGGAAGGCTTGCGTCAGCAGCACCTGAGCCCAAAAGCCCCAGGCAGCAACAGTGGCGGTGGCCTGTAGACAGACCACACAATGGGAGCACAGGGGCCACACTCACTGGACCCCTGAGACTACACCCTACTGAGTGCTGAAAAGGACCAAAAAATTAACAAAACAAAAGAAAATAAAATAAGTAAATAAAATGTCTGGATAGAATGACACCTGAGGCTAAGGAGTAGGCCACATCTAATACTGTACCTAATCACTGAATTACAGTACTGAGCCCAACATGTAGCCAGCAATAAGTGGCAACAGAAAGCAGATTTTAGGGGAACTTGAATTTTTAAAAGAACTTCTCCCAGACCAAGAGTAGATAAAAGCAAGCCTAGGAGTGCCGCTGATATTTACAATGCCACTTGGACCCAGCAAAGGCAGCCACAAGATCTGGATAACCTGTAGCTCCCAAAAGATGGATAAGAACCAGTCATAGGCAGTGACCCCCAATGATCTATTTAGGGAGCTCAAAAAACAATTCAACAAACAGAAAGAATACATCACAAAGAAAATTGAAACTATGAAAACAAATCAAACAGAGATGAAAAACACAATTCATGAACTGAAAAACAAGGTAACAAGCTTAGCCAATAGAACTGGTCAGATAGAGGAGAGAATAAGTGACATAGAAGACAGGTAACTAGAGGCACTACAGAGAGAAGAGGAGAGAGATTTACAAATTAAAAAATAATAAGAAAGCCCTACAGGAAGTTTCTGACACCATCAGAAAGAGCAACATAATAATAATGAGTATATCAGAAGGAGAAGAGAGAGAAAATGGAATGGAGAACGTATTCAAACAAATAATAGACGAGAACTTCTCAAGCCTGTGGAAAGAACTAAAGCCTAGAATTCAAGAAGCAAACAGAACACTGAGTTATCTTAACCCTAAAAAAGCCTACTTCAAGGCACATCATAATGAAATTGGCACAAACCAATGACAAAGAAAAAATTCTCAAGGCAGCCAGGGAAAAGAAGAATACAACATATAAAGAAAGGCTCATTAGATTATCAACAGATTTCTCAGCAGTAACTCTACAAGCTAGAAGAGACTGGACCCCAATATTTAAAGTTCTGAAAGAGAGGAACTTCCAGCCAAGAATACTATACCCATCAAAGCTATCCTTCAATTATGAAGGAGTAATAAAAACATTCACAGATACAGAAAAGATGAGGAAATTTATCACCAGAAAACCCCAACTTCAGGAAACACTAAAGGGGGTTTTCTGACCAGACACAAAGAACAAAACAAAACAAAACTACAAGTAAAAGTTCCATCAAGATCACAATAAAAACAAGATCAATCTGTGACAACAAAAACAAAAAAAGGGGAGAGGACAAAGATTAACAGTAGCAAAGGAGGATGGAGTGCAGAAGCACTCATGAGATAATGTACTACAATGAACATGATATGTATCCTTTCCATTATTTAATGGTAATCACACCTGAAAAAACCACAACAGAAGCACATGGCTTGAAAAAAGAAGTAACAGAGGAAAGAAGTATGGATTGCAACCAAACAAAACAAAGAGGACTTGGTTCCTATTCTACTCAAAGTCTTCTAAAAAATTGAAGAAGAAGCAATACTGCCAAATACATTTAATGAGGCCAACATAACTCTCATAATGAAACCTGGCAAGGACAACACAAAAAAAGAAAACTATAGACCAACATCTCTAATGAATACAGACACTAAAATACTAAACAAAATACTAGCAAATCAAATACAATACATTAAAAAATATCATTATCAAGTGGGATTCATCCCAGAATCACAAGGATGATTCAACACACGGAAAACGGTTAACGTAATACACCATATCAACAAAACAAAGAACAAAAACCATATGATCTTATGAATAGATGCAGAAAAGGCATTCGATAAAATACAAGACAATTTTATGTTTAAAACACTTAACAAAATGGGTATAGAAGAAAAATATCTCAACATAATAAAGGCCATTTATGATAAACCATCAGCTAACATCATATTAAATGGCATAAATCTGAGGACTTCTCCCCTAAAACCAGGAACAAGACAAGATTGTCCACTTTCTCCACTCTTATTCAATGTAGTGCTGGAAGTTCTAGCCAGAGCAATCAGACAAGAAAAAGAAATAAAAGGCATTCATATTGGGAAAGAAGAAGAAAAGGTTTCACTTTATGCAGATAATATGATCCTATACATCAAAAACCCCAAAGACTCCACAAAAAGACTACTAGAAACAAAAAAACCAATGCAGTAAGGTATCAGGATACAAAATTAATATACAAAAGTCCATTGCCTTCCTATACACCAACAATGAAACATCAGAAAACAAACTCAAAAAATAATCCCCTTCATGGTTGCAACAACAACAACAAAAATACCAAGAAATAAACATAACAAAGAATGTAAAGGACCTATACAATGAAAACTACAAAGCATTGTTAAGGGAAATCAAAAAAGATATAATGAAATAAAAATATATTCCTTGTTCTTGGATAGGAAGAATAAATATAGTCAAAATGACTATATTACCCAAAGCAATATACAAATTTAACACAATTCCCATCAAAAATCCAATGTCATTTTTTAAAGAAATGGAACAAAAAATCATCAGGTTTATATGGAACCATAAAAAAAAAAAACCAAATAGCCAGAGCAATCCTAAGGAAAAAGAATGAAGCTGGGAGTATTACAATACCTGACTTCAAATTATATTATAGAGCCATGATAATCAAAACAGCAGGGTATTGGCAGAAAAATAGACACTCAGACCACTGGAACAGAATAGAAAGCCCAGAAATAAAACCACATGTATATGGTCATATAATGTTTGATAAAGGGGTCTAGAACACACAATGGAGAAAAGAAAGCCTCTTCAACAAATGGTGCTGGGAAAACTGGAAAGCCGCATGCAAAAGAATGAAACTGTACTACTATTTGCCCCTTGTACTAAAATTAATTCAAAATGGATCAAAGACTTAAATATAAGACCTGAAACAATAAAGTACATAGAAGAAGACATAGGTACTAAACTCATGGACCTTGGTTACAAACAGCACTTTATGAATTTGACTCAGAAGGCAAGGGAAGTGAAGGCAAAGATAGATGAATGAGACTACATCAGGCTAAGAAGCTTTTGCACAGCAAGAGGAACTGACAACAGACAGCCAACTAAATGGGAGATGATATTTTCAAACAACAACACAGATATGGGTCTAATATCCAAAAAAATCAAAGAACTCATAAAATTGAACAACAAACAAGCAAACAATCCAATAAAAAATCGGAAGAGGACATGAACAGACACTTCTCCCAGGAAGAAATACAAATGGCCAACAGATATATGAAAAGATGCTCATCTTCATTAACTATTAGAGAAATGCAAATCAAAACCAAATGACATATCACCTCACACCTGTTAGATTAGCTATTATCAACAAGACAGGTAATAACAAGTGTTGAGAGGCTGTAGAGAAAAAGGAACCCTAAAGTTATCCCTGTCTGAAGGCAAAGAAAGGCCTTCTGGTGTGGAAGTTGGATGTCTGAGACTCGATTTCCCAAGTTTGCTTTTGGAAAATTTAGGCCTAATTTGAAAACTAGTTACTTGAGAAATACTTGCATATCTTGAATAGGTTTTTCTTTTGCAATTTCTCCTTGCCAGGGACAGTCCCAGCCTTGGTTTCTAAGGCTGAAACTGACCCTCAGAAGAAGGCACTAACCAGCAGTAAATAACAATGTCTGTGATGTGAGACACAGAACCAAACTGTTTTTCCTGAAGATAGTGAAACAGTTCCTCTCCTATTGTTTGTAATCTCCCAGTGGTGCCAGATGGGATCAGCACAGCCTCTGGTACTAATTGCTAATGCCTATAAAAGTAATCCCCCCCTCCCAAAAAATAATCATTTCAGAGTTCTGTGGACTTCATCTTCAAAAGTAGCGAAATAATTTGAGTGACGGTTTATCCCAGAAAATTTTGAGCAGACAGAGAAATTAGGGTATAACTGGGAGCATTCAAAACACCACAGAATAGGTAATGTGGATATTACTTGGATGTTAGTAGGACAGCAGTGGCGTGATTGTAAATTGCAGATGATTACCATGTGCGTGCTCTTGTGTAGAATTCCTGTTAAGTCTGTGTGTCTTGGGCATAAATTTTGAAGCACAATTAAAAAAAATTTTTTTTTAAAATAAAAAGGAACCCTCATCCACTGTTTGTGGGAATTTAAAGTAGTACAACCATTATGAAAGAAAGTATGGTGGTTACTCAAAAAATTAAAAATAGAACTACTGTATGACCCAGCAATTCCTCTCCTGGGTACATACCCTCAAAACTCAAAAACACTGGTACATAAAGAAACATGCAGCCCCGTGTTCATTGCATCATTGTTCACAGTGGCCAAGACATGGAAACAACCAAAAAGCCCTTCAATAGATGATTGGATAAAGAAGATGTGTTACATATATACTATGGAATACTATTCAGCCATATAAAATGAAGACATCGGATCATTTACAACATGGATGGACCTTGATAACATAATACTGAGTGAAATAAGTAAATCAGAAATAACTAAAAACCTATATGATTCCTTACATAAGTGGGACATAAAAGTGAGACTCAGGGACATGGACAAGAGTGTGGTGGTTACCAGGGGGGAGTGCAAAAAGGAGAAATTAAGGGGGGCAGGGGTGGGGAGGGGGACAAAGAAACCACATAGAAGGTGACAGAAGACAATTTGACTTTAGGTGATGGGTATGCAACATAATTAAATGTCAAAATAACCTGGAGATGTTTTCTCTAAACCTATGTATCCTGATTGATCAATGTCATTCTATTAAAATTAATAAAAAATTAAAAAAGAGATAAAGAGAAAATATTAAAAACTGCTAGAGAAAAAAAGGCTATCACCTTCAAAGGAGGCACCATAAGGATGACATCAGACTTCTCAGCAGAAACACTTGAGGCCAGAAGGGAATGGCAAGAAATATTCAAAGTAATGCAGAACAAAAGCCTACAATGAAGATTACTTTCTTTATCCAGCAAAGCTATCATTTAAAATTGAAGGAGAAATAAAAAGCTTCCCAGACATATAACAACTCAAAGAATTCATTGCAACAAAACCAATGCTGCAAGAAATGTTAAGGGGCCTATTGTAAACAGATCAAAGGGGGAAGAGAATATAGTAAAAGAGGAATATAGCTGTAAAGAATAAAATGGCAATCAACAACTACATATCAATGATAACCTTAAATGTAAATGGATTAAATGATTCAATCAAAAGATATAGGGTAATTGTGTGGATAATAAAACAGGACCCATACATATGCTGTCTACAAGAGACATATCTCAAAACAAAGGATACACATAGACTAAAGGTAAAGGGATGAAAAAAAATTTCATGAAAATGAAAAAAAAGCTGGGGTAGCAATACTTATATCAGACAAAATAGACTTTAAAACAAAGGCTATAGTAAGAGATAAAGATCACTGCCTAATGACAAAGGGTGCAATCCAACAGGAAGATATAACCATTAAAATGTCTATGCACCTAATATAGGAGCACTTAAATATATATATAAAGCAGACTTTAATGGATATAAAGGGTGAGATCAACAGCAATACTATAATAGTACGGGATTTCAATACCCCACTAACATCACTAGATAGATCATGAAGAAAGAAAATTAACAAAGAAAGAGCAGATGTAAAGGACACACTAGATCAACTCAATTTAATAGATATCTTCTGAACACTTCACCCTAAAGCAGCAGAATATACATTCTTTTCAAGTGCTCAAGGTGCATTCTCTAGGATAGACAACATATTAGGGCACAAAAGCGGTCTCAACAAATTGAAGAAGATTAAAATCATATCAAGTATTTTCTCTGATCACAATGGCATAAAATGAGAAATCAACCAGAACAGAAAAACTGAAAAATATTCAAACACATGGAAACTAAATAGCATGTTATTAAATAATGAATGGGTTAACAATGAGATCAAGGAAGAAATAAAAATAATCCTAGAAACAAATGATAGTGAGCATACAACAACTCAAAATTTATAGGACACAGCAAAAGCAGTACTTAAGAGGGAAGTTAATAGCATTACAGGCATACCTTAAGAAGCTAGAAAAAGCTCAGATAAATAACCTAACCCTGTATCTAAAAGAACTAGAAAAAGAAGAGCAAGTAGAGCCCAGAGGTAGTAGAAGGAAGGAAATAATAAAGATCAGAGCAGAAATAAATGACCTAGAGGCTAAAGAAACAATAGAGAGGATCAATGAAACCAAGAGATGGTTCTTTGAATGGGTAAACAAGATCAATGAACCTTTAATCAGACTCACAAAGAAAAAAAGGGAGAGGACTCAAATAAATAAAATTAGAAATGAGAGTGGAGAAATAACAACTGACACAACAGAAATACAAAATATTGTAAGAAAATACTATGAAGAACTGTATACCAAAAAATTAAACAACCTAGGTGAAATGGACAAATTCCTTGAAACATATAATCTTTCGAAAATCAATCTTGAAGAATCAGAAAACCTAAACAGACCAATTACAACAAACGAGATCTAAACAGTTATCAAAAAACTCCCAACAAACAAAAGCCCTGGTGAATTCTACCAAATATTCAAAGAATAACTAACTCCTATCCTTCTCAAGCTATTTCAAAAAATTCAAGAAGAAAGAAGACTTCCAAGCTCCTTTCATGAGGTGAACATAATTCTGATTCTAAAACCAGGCAAAGACAAAAAAAAAAAAAAAAAAAAAGAAAGAAAATTATAGGCCAATATCCCTGATGAGTTTAGATGCTAAAATCCTCAACAAAATATATATATTAGCAAACTGGATCCAGCAATACATGAAAAAAATCATACATCATGATAAAGTGGGATTTATTCTGGGGAGGCAAGGATGGTACAATATTCACAAATCAATCAATGTGATTCATCACATAAACAAAAGGAAGGAGAAAAACCACATGATAATTTCAATAGATGCAGAAAAAGCATTTGATTAAATCCAGCACCCATTTATAATCAAAACTCTCAGCAAAGTGGGAATACAAGAAGCATACCTCAACATAATAAAGGTCATCTATGACAAACCCACAGCCAACATCATAATTAATAGGTAAAAATTAAAAGTAATACCCTTAAGATCAGGAACAAGGCAGGGGTGCCCCCTTCCACGACTCTTATTCAACATAGTACTGGAAGTCCTAGCCACAGCAATCAGACAAGAAGAAGAAATAAAAGCCATCCAAATTAGAAAAGAAGAAGTAAAACTATCATTATTTTCAGATATGATATTGTATATAGAAAGCCCTAAAGTCTCAGTCAAAAAACTACTGGACCTGATTAATGAATGCAGCAAGGTGGCAGGGTATAAAATTAATACACAGAAATCAGAGGCATTTTTATACACCAACAATGAACTGTCAGAAAGAGAAATTAAGGAAACAATCCCCTTCACTATTACAACAACAAAAAAAAGTACATAGGAGTAAATTTAACCAAGGATGTTAAAGACTTGTACTCAGAAAATTATAAAACATTGATGAAAAAAATCAAGGAAGATACAAACAAGTGGAAGCATATACCATGTTCATGGTTAGGAAGAATAAACATCATTAAAATGTCTATATTACCCAAAGCAATTTATAAATTCAATGCAATACCAATTAACATACCAATGACATACTTCAAAGATATAGATCACATATTCCAAAAATTTATATGGAACCAAAAAGGAACATGAATAGCCTCAGCAATCTTGAAAAGGAAGAATAAAGTGGGAGGTATCACACTTCCTGATACCAAGTTATACTATAAGGCAATTGTACTCAAAACAGCTTGGCACTGGCATAAGAACAGGCATATAGATCAGTGAAACAAATCAGAGAACCCAGAAGTAAATCCACATCTTTATGGACAACTGATATTTGACAAAGGAGGTAAGAGCATACAATGGAGTAAAGACAGTCTCTTTAACAAATGGTATTAAGCAAATTGGACAGCTACTTGCAAAAAAATGAAACTAGACCACCAATTTACACCATTCACAAAAATAAACTCAAAATGGATAAAAGACTTAAATGTAAGTTGTAAAACCAAAAGCATCTTAGAAGAAAACATAGGCAGTAAGCTCACCGACATCATTTGCAGCAATATATTTGCTGATTTATCTCCATGGACAAGTGAAAAATAAAAGACAGGATAAACAAATGAGACTATATCAAACTAAAAAGCATTTGTGCAGCTAAAGACAATAAGAACAGAATAAAAAGACAAACCACACAATGGGAGAACATATTCGACAATACGTCTGATAAGGGGTTAATAACCAAAACTTATAAAGAACTTATGAAACTCAGCACCAGAAAGACAAACAATCCAATCAAAAACTGGGCAAAAGAAATGAATAGACACTTCTCCAAAGAGGACATACAGATGGCCAATAGACAGATGAAAAAATGTTCAACATCACTAATCATTAGAGAAATGCAAATTAAAACCACAATGAGATACTACCTCACACCAGTCAGAATGGTGCTCATTAACAAAACAACACATGCTAGGTGTATAAGGTATTTTTCCCCGCCGAGAAAAAGGGAAGGGGGCCGGAGCCACGAAGTGTGGAATAACAAAAGGCTTTATTGAGTACAGAGTGCATCCCGCCCGGCGAGGTTCCCTGGCCCCCAGGAAAGATGGAGGCCAGATGGAGGCCAGATGGAGGCCAGATGGAGGCCAGGGAAGTCATGAGGATTAAACCACATGGGAGATATTTAAAGGGTGCCTCTAGGGAAGTCAAGCTAATATGATGTAGTGAAATCTAACTGGCTGACAGTCACTTTTTTCCAAAGGGTTCCTGCAAAGCCTCTTTTGGCATGCTTGGTTGTGGGCGGTCCTAGCCAAAGTTTGCAGGTCTGGGTTCCCCACGTGACCATCCCCCATTATCCACCGACCTTACATTCTGTCGTTTTGTGTTAAATAGAAAAGGGGTGCTGTTTATTCATCTAGCTACTTCCTGCTGATTAGGGGCATCATGGGGAGGGGGAGAACACAGTGGAGAAGGGAGGGGCCCCTGACCAGCAGGGGAGGAGAAAAAGAGATGGAAATCAGAAGGTGGTGGTTTTGAGGGATGTCAGGAGGAACATCTGTGTGGCCCTGATTCGAGAAACTTCGTGGATGCAGTCCTGTAAGGATTTAAAAAAAAGGAGGAGTAATAGGGGAATTTGCAGGGTCCAGCCTTTTGGTGAGCTGGAGATGAATGGAGTCCAGTGGTTCCGACTGCCAGTGGTCCTGTAAGGAGGCAAGCTTGAGACAAAATTGCATGTCAGGAGTGGCATAAAAAGGGAAAAGGAAGGGGTCCCATCCATTCCCATAACCGAGACCTGTGAGGGAATTAGAGGTCCAGAGTGTGATGGCAAACCAGAGAAGGTAACCCCTGTGTCCACACGAAATGAGATGGACTTACCCACTTGTTGCAGCATACCCTGGGTTCTCCGAGTCCAGGCCGTGTCCTAGGAGTTTGAGCGATGCACCCACCTGGCTGGATTGGCCTCCCATTTGGGCAGCTTGTCCCTCACATAGAGGCACCAAGGAAAAGCGTGTTGCCCAAAGGGGCAATTGCTGCGCCAGTGACTGGGCTGCTTGCAGTCAGGGCAGGGCTCAGTGGGCAGCTGCTGGCAGGGGCCCTGCCAGTACCAATGGCCCTGCTTGCCACACTTAAAGCAAGCTGCTGGTGGGGTTTCTCTTTGTGGCTTGGATTTGGGTCAGGCACTTTCTGTGCCTTGCCTCTGTTGTTCTATTGGCCTCAGGGTTGCCACAAGAGACGGGGTTTGGAGCGTTACCTTCTGCTGCATGCGGGCCTGGCGAACAGCCTATGCCTGTTTCTACTAGTTGGGACCATTAAAAACTTTAAAAGCCATGTTCACAGGTCCTGGATAGGGGTTTGGGGGTTGAGAATAAAAGAAGGAGGGCTCATGCAGAGCCCAGCACCCAGATCCAGCCAGAAACACTGGAGCCAAAGGCAGGACAGGGCCAGAACTTCCTGCAAGAAAATTGGGGTTGGACATCCTGAAAACCGGTGTAAGAGCCAATGACAGGCTGAGAATGGCCTGATGGAGGAGGGGTTTAAGAACACAGTAGAGAAGGGAGGGGCCCCTGACCAGCAGGGGAGGAGAAAAAGAGATGGTAGTGGTGAATAAGAAACAGGTTTCTGCAAAGGGAGGGGAGGGGACTCTCAGAAGGAAGAGAACCGAGCACAAAAGAGGTCCACAGAGGGACCAGAGAAAAGTCCTGAGAGAGGGCACCCCTGGGGGTCAGACAGGAGGGATAGAGAGTTGGGAGTCTGCGGAGAAGGAAAGATCAGGAGTGGAGGTTTTAGGTGAGGTTTTCTGGCCAGAAAAAGGCCTGTACGGTGGAACAGGCGGCACAGAGATTAAGGACGGGTGCGCGAATAATTAGAAGCCATGAATGTAAGAGATCTCCAATCAGTTCCCAGCTATTTTGGCGATAGTTAAATTGGTGAGTGTGTTAAAACCAAAAGTCCCTTCAGGAGGCTAATTCAGTGAGTTCTGTGGCCTGGCCACAGCGGAGAAGAACAGTTTCTTCTTTTTTAAGGAGGGAGATTCTTGTGCCCCCACAGTCGCCCTCAGTCTTTGGAGTGGTCAGATTTGAGTATTAGCATCCTAAATCTCAAGGTCTGGCCACGGACGGAAAAGGTAAAGAGGATGTGCTCCGGATGTCTCCATAAGCACACGCACTCGGATGGAAAGACTTCCCCGACGTAGCTATGGTTTCGGACAGGGAGCCTCAGAAGAAAGAACTCAAGGGTGGTTGGAGGCAGGGACTTACTGGACCGTGTACCTAAGTGGGTGGAAGATCGGAGATCCTGGTTCTTTCTCAGGGGATGAGAAAGAGGAGCGGTCCTTGCAGACTTCTAACTCCTCCCGGGTTTTCAGCACCAAAATATAAGGTATTTTTCCCTATCAAGAAGGATGGAAAGGGGGCCGGAGCCAAGAAATGTGGAATAACAAAAGGCTTTATTGAGTACAGAGCGCATCCTGCCCGGTGAGGTTCCCTGGCCCCCAGGAATGATAGAGACCAGATGGAGGCCAGGGAAGTCACAAGGATTAAACCACGTGGGAGATATTTAAAGGGTCCCTCTAGGGAAGTTGAGCTAATATGACGTAGTGAAATCTCACTGGCTGACAGACGGTCGCTTTTTTCCAAAGGGTTCCTGCAAAGCCTCTTTTGGCACGCTTGATTGTGGGCGGTTCTAGCCAAAGTTCATGGATCTGGGTTCCTCACGTGACCATCCCCCATTATCCACCGACCTTACAAGGTGCTGGTGAGAATGTGAAGAAAGGGGAATCCTCCTGTACTGCTGGTGGGAATTCATACTGGTGCAGCCACTGTGGAAAACAGTATGGAGATTCTTCAAAAAATTAAAAATCAAACTGCCTTTTCTTTTTTATTTATTTATTTATTTTCCTTTTCTGAAGTTGGAAACGGGGAGGCAGTCAGACAGACTCCCGCATGCGCCCGACCAGGATCCACCCAGCACACCCACCAGGGAGTGATGCTCTGCCCATCTTGGGGCATCGCTCTGCCGCAATCAGAGCCATTTTAGCACCTGAGGCAGAGGCCACAGAGCCATCCTCGGCGCCCAGACAAACTTTGCTCCAATGGAGCCCTGGCTGTGGGAGGGGAAGAGAGAGACAGAGAGGAAGGAGGGGGGAGGGGTGGAGGAGCAGATGGGCGCTTCTCCTGTGTGCCCTGGCTGGGAATCAAACCCGGGACTCCTGCAGGCCAGGCCGACACTCTACCACTGAGCCAACCTGCCAGGGCCTCAAACTGCCTTTTGACCTAGCCATCCCACATTTAGGAATATATCCCAAGAACATCATAGCACTGACTCAAAAAGAGAAATGCACCCCCATGTTTATGGCAGCACTTTTCACAATAGCCCAAGTGTCCATCAGTGGATGAGTGGATTAAAAAGATTTGGTACATATATACACAATGGAATACTATGGGGCCATGAAAAAGAAGGAAATATTAACTTTTGCAACAACATGGATAGACTTGGAAACTATTATGTTAAGTTAAATAAGCCAGGCAGAGAAAGAAAAATATTATATGACCTCACTCATTTGAAGAATTCAAGGAACAACTGAGGAATGGAATTAAACCTGAAGGGAAGGGGGGAGGGAGCTGTTGGGAGGGGGGCAAGGGAGAAATTGAGGGGAATACAGGGGAGGAGGGATGTGTTTGGGGAGACACTAAAATCTAGGTAAACATAATAAAAAGTTTTTTAAAATAAATAAATTGCCATAAAAGTTTTTTTAAAACTTTAATTTTTGTATTTAATTTCATCACAGATTGATATCAAACAAGTTGCAGACCAGAAATTACTAGTATGGACCACATTTTGATTAACACTTGGCTAAGCTATGTTTCATTAATAAATAAAACCTGAAATATCAGTGCCTTATGCTAATAAAAATTTATATTTTGCTTATGTTAAGTCTAAGCTAGTTATTTCTGGTCTGGACTCTCTTGGGCAGCTCTCTTTCAAATATGACTACCTTTCCTCTTATAATGTAGTATTGTAGTCTCCAATGTCAGACTACAAGGAGAACACAGATAGGCACACCTAATATTTAATCACTTGGTCCAGAAGTGATTCACACCACTTCTGGTCATAACCTCTTGCCAAAACTAATCACATAGACAAGCTAACTGCAAATGAGTATGGGAAATGTAAAGGACCAAATTTGTACTGGTGAACTCTAGTAGTCTCTTGTATTCATATATTCTAGACTTCATATATTCTGTGATCTCCTTGTTTCCATTTCCACTCCCTTTTACAGTATGCACAATTTACAAATGTTCTCTTGAATATTTAAAATGAAAATTATGGGTTCTGTGGAAAACTCACATTGACTATCTTAGGTCCATACTGCCTTGATATGGCTAACTGCCACTTCTTTATTTGTGCCACACCATCCTGCCTTGGCAAATGTCTGTGAAATTTCACATAAGAACTATGCATTAATCTTCTTGGTATTCAGGTTTCTATATAGACTAGGGCAGGCATGGCCAACATACGGCCCGCATAATGAGTTTATGCAGCCCACAATTAAATTTCTTTTTAATTTTTTTTTTACAGGGACAGAGAGAGAGTCAGAGGGATAGACAGGGACAGACAGACAGGAACGGAGAGAGATGAGAAGCATCAATCATCAGTTTTTCATTGCAACACCTTAGTTATTCATTGATGCTTTCTCATATGTGCCTTGACCGTGGGCCTTCAGCAGACCGAGTAACCCCTTGCTCAAGCCAGCGACGTTGGGTCTAAGCTGGTGAGCTTTTTGCTCAAACCAGATGAGCCTGAACTCAAGCTGGCAACCTCGAGGTCTCAAACCTGGGTCCTCAGCATCCCAGTCCGACGCTCTATCCACTGCGCCACCGCCTGGTCAGGCTACAATTAAATTTTTAAAATTCTCTGCTACTTTAAAATTTCAGCTACTCAGAAGCGGAAGCGTCTTTGATTATTGGAAATCGAGATATTTAAGAAGATAGTGATACGTGGAAAAGAATTCCACATGTGACTAATCTAGTGTTAACTTCCAATAATTGGTCAAATGGATTCGCGATACTTCTTTATTTTTAAAAAGAATTCCATTATAAAGATTTACAACTTTTGTACTTGTCTGTACTCGACATGAACTGTTTGACATTTAGCAGCGATGTGAAACTCACATTCTTTTAGGCGGAGTTTGCCACTGCGCACCCAAGGTCAAACAATTCATTATTTTTGTGGTCAAGTGTGCTGAATCAAGTGGCATTGAAGCATAGACAATAGCTGCAGTTGATAACTGAAAACATGTCCAGGCTGTTTGTAAAACGAAATAATTGTTTTATTTGCGATATAACCCCTTCAAACTCATTTTATTAATTAAAAATTGTTTTGATTGATTGCAATACAGTTTGGATATTTATACGGTATGTAATTATATTTTATTAAAATATATTTTTATTAAAATAATATTGTATATTAAATTTTTTTCACTCACATTTATTCATAAAAAATTACATAATAAAATTTTGTTTACTTAAATGAATTGTTTTTGTATTTAACATTTTTTAATTTTAATATTTTGTAAGGCCTGTGAAAAAAGTTTTCTTTCTAATCTGGCCCGGGGGCAAAAACTTTTGGCCATGCCTGGACTTGGGAATTTATCACTTCACCTGGGATTCTGTTGAGGGTATTGTGTTGGAGCAGACTTAGAACCCTTTTAAGGATGTTCTAAGTCAAACCCTTTCACTTCCTTTCTGACTTTCTTTTCTCATTAGCTTTTAGAATATTTATAAAATCTAAGGCAGGAAAGTGGGTTCTTAATCGTGATCATGCATTCCTCTTAAATTTAACCTTTACAGGATATATTTTGACTTTGGTACTCAAGTGCACTTTATTTTTGGATTTTGTGACTCTCCAATTGCTTTTATCTTCAACCTACAGCCTCTTAAGAAGTTTAAACATCTATTTTGGGCCTGACCTGTGGTGGCATGGTAAATAAAGTGTTGACTTAGAACCCTGATATCGCTGGTTCAAAACCTTGGGCTTGCCTGGTCAAGACACATATGAGAGTTGATGCTTTCTGCTCCTCCCTTTTCTCTCTCTTATTTTCTCTCTCTCCTCTCTCTATAAAAATGAATAAATAAAATAAAACAAACAGCTATTTTGATATGCTATTCTGAGAAGAATGTACAAGGGTATGAACAACCAGGTGATAACAACTACAAACTAGATACAACAAGGTAATCATATTTCATACATTTGTAAAGCTCTTGAATAATAGTGGATGCTGAGAAGTCTTAATGAACTAAATTCTATAGAAGGATGAGCTCTTCTATGGTGAACAAAGAGTCACAGACACTTCCACAGTTGGGAGTAAATAATTATAAAGAGTGTGGTTGGTCAGAGGAGCCAGCCTGACAGAGATAAAAAGACATTGAAGGACAAGGAAAGCACACCTGAGCTTTCAGTGACATGGTTGGTTGGCAAAATTGATTGGAACTTGGAAGAGCCCACATGGAAAAATAACTCACTTGATGCAATCTTCTAAGATTTTACATTTTCTTTCCTAAGCATTTTGCCGAGTATTTAGTAGAGAAGGCAGTAGAGTTTTCAGTAAAGTTAAGTCTGGAAAGCAAAGAGAGTTTGAATAGTGTTCTGGTGCTCAGACAAGGAACTCTTTCTAGAGAAATCCAAATTGTATAGAATAATTTTATTAATTTTTATTCTTAGGTCAATAATGTAAGAATATTATAGGATGGAAGCAAATGACATTCTCCATTTATCTTATTATTTTTAATGTTCAGGACAAACAAATATAAAGGTGGCCTCCCTTCATTTCTTACATGAACACAAATCAAAATACAAGAAATGCAATATCTGGAAATTGGTGTCAGAGTTACTACTCTAGAGTTCACAGTGAGATGTGTTGGAGGTTATCATGCTGGTACAAATCATTATGTATCAGTTTTTTTCAGTCTAACATATCTTTTGCTCTAGAGTTAACCATAGCATCAGACTCTAAAGTCATTTAGGGAAGAGGAAATTTCCCATTAGTAATATAATCTTAGAATTTTATTGCTGGAACTTATTAACATTAGAAATCATCTGGTATAACACGTACATTTTATGCATGATGAAATTAAGTCACAAAGTAAGTGATCTGATAAATTGTCTTATGGCTTGTTAGTGGCACAGTTTGGTCTCCTGCCTCCATTTGGTACACTTCCCACCAAACCAAACTGAATCTATTGTGTTCAAAACATATTGGACCTGGAAATCAATATACTAAGTGAAATAAGCCAGTCAAAGAAATAAAAATATCATATGATCTCACTTACTTATATGTTGAATCTAATGAATAAAATGAATGGAGGAAGGGAATAGAGGCAGAGGTGGGGTCACAGGAAGCAGAGGGACAACTGTCAGAGGGAAGGGGGATAAGAGGATGGGATCGGTGAAGATGAAGGGATTAGTGAAACTATATATACATAACACATAGATACAAACAACAGGACAGCAAATCCCAGAGGGAAAGAGGGGAGAGAGTTAGGGAGAAGGGGACAAAAGGGGTTTAAGGGGGGCCACGGGGGTAGGGGGTTAGGGTGTTATATTCAGTGGGACACTTGAATCATGTTAACACAATAAAATAAAATTAATAAAAATTTGAAAAAACATATTGTAAATTGTATCTATTCTATATGTTTTCTCCTCTTCCACTGACAGAATATTTCTATTGTGTGAAAGGGTCATGAAATCAGCATGCTTATGAAAATAGATCTACCTCAGAATTATTCTTCTTCGGTATTATCCTTCTCTCTCTCTCTTTCACTCTCTCCTTCCACTTCTTCCTCCCTCTTTGTTTTGTCTTCATTCCTTTACTCTATTCCTATTTCTCTCCCTTTCATCTATCAATATCTTGTTCTCTATTCTTTCCCATGTTTATAAAAGGTCAACATACAAAATAAGTGCCACAAACAATGACCAAGTTAATCTCTTATGCAAGAAGACTCTTCAAATAGATAAGTATTCCTTTCATCAATGTGGCTTTACTCCACATTAATAGTAAATAATAGTAAATTAAATTGAATTTCACCTGTGCAATTAAAGTTTCAAAGTCTTATATTTTATATGAGTAGACCAAGCTCTGTCAACACCTTCATATAGAAATGCTTCTAAATGCAAGAATAAACAGCGCTTTTATGAATAATCATTCACCCTTTGGAAGTATAATAAGAATTAATGAATTGAAAAAAATTTTTTACTGTCAGTAACACTGGCCAATAAATATCTAAAATGGCCATGATTTTTTAATGTGGTTGGCTCTAAGATTTGCAAATGTTAGCTGAAGCAGAAATGAGAAAATGAAAATGATGTTGTGTGAGTCATTGTCTTGTTTGCTCTTGGATTTTGTTGGATTTATCTATTGCTGTGTAACAACCCACTCAACACTCAGTGGCTTAAACCAAGTTCTGTCAACACCTTCATATAATTAAAAATTAAATATTTTTTTAATTTATATATTTGTTTTGCCTGTGAATCTGCAGTTTGGGCAGGACTCAGTGGGCTCAGCTTGTCTCTGCTCCATGTGGCATCAGCGAGGGTGGCTTGAAGGCTGGGGTTATAATCATTTAAAATTTCACTCCTCCACTTGTCTGGCCCTCGATGCCAGTTGTCAGTTGGAATTTCAGCTAGAGGAGACTTATATATGAGCAGAACACATATATAAGTCATTTCCTCATTCCAGCTTGGCTATTGCTAATCCCTAGGGTGCCTCGCTGCCCTCTGTTTAATTTCTCAGGTATTCACAAACTTCTGTTTGCATTATTTCCATGTATTAAATTCCCTATATTAGATTAAACCTCAAAGAAATTGGATTTCAAGGATGGGGGTGGAGAGAGAACAAGGTGGAAATTGTATCTTCTAATATACTCATGTAGTCACGTTTGCTACATTCTGTTCCTTAGAAGCAAGTCACAAAGACCAGCCATATTCAAGAGAAGAGGAATTAGACTCCATTTTTGGTAGCAGGAGTGTAAAAGAATTTATGAACATGTTTTAAAACCACTATAGTTTCCCTCCTCTAATCATTTGTTTGTTTGTTCAGGCCAGCTTCTGTTCTTTTCCTTTTTGTATCTATTTTTCAGGGCACTTATTTTTGCACACTACTTTTCCCAGGTCCCCTTGCCTTCTGTCTTCTGATTAGGGACAATCAGTGGAAGTCATTGAGAAGAAATTAGAAGATAAGATGAGGGAAGAAGCCAGAACAGTTTCTCTCTTTCTTCTTCAGGAAAGGTCTTTGACAGTGGATGTATCTCCTTTCTGGTTCCAGTTCCCATTGGGAGTCCCCAGTCCCTGTACCCTGGTACCACTCCCGCTTCTTTCTGTCTTGCCATCAGCAGTGGTGGTAGCTGACTTCTGCTGCTGCCAATTCCTGCATTCCATCACCATCTTCTATTTGGACTTTTCAGATTCTTTACAATTAGGTAGTTAGTTTCAAATCTCAGCTTTTCTCTAATGAAACAGCCTAAAGAATTTTGTTTTTCTGACTGAATACTAACTGACACAGATACAAGGAAAAGCCAAAGAACACAGGTTTAAAGAAAACTGATAAAGATTTTCTCTTTTTTTATTATTTAGAAAATTAAATTTAACAGGGTAACATTGATCAACAAGAGTACATAGATTTCAGGTAAACATCATATCATTTGAACAGTCGATTATGTTGTATACCCATCACCCAAAGTCAAATCATCCTCTGTCACCTTATATTTGTCCCTCTTTATATGCTTCCCTCAACCCCTTCTCCTCTCCATACTCCCTTCGCCCTCGCAACCACTGCACTCTTATCTGTGTCTATGAGTCTCAATTTTGTATCCTACCTATGTGTGAAATCATACAGTTTTTAGCTTTTTCGGATTTACTTATTTCACTCAGCATAATTTTCTCAACGTCCATCCATGTTACCATAAATGAAACTATGTCATCATTTCTTATGGCTGAGTAATATTCCATTGAGAGATAGGAAAGAAGTTAAGCAAAGCCTACTTCAGTTTGTGATTCGATAATCCAATTTCACAGAACAAGAAATACTATACATTCCGTGTTTCACGTATATTTATGAAAAACAGGTGAATAGCAAGTGCCATGGATTATTTAAATTACAGTGCTACAAATTCAGAATTGGTTCAGGACAACCTTGCAGGCCAGCCACATCACAGAATGAAAAAGTAACATTGATCAAAACAAGAACATGTGCTGTTTTTATGTGGTCATCAAAGAAGTTTCATTGTAACAACCATTGTGTTGCCTAAAGAACCTATACTTTAATTTCCCAAATTCTTATAGTTCCAACCACATCATTTTGCAGAATATTTTTTTATGATAAACTGAGTTCTTATGTGTCAGGGTGCAGGCAGGAGTCTGTCTCTGCCTCCCCGTATCTCACTTAATAAAAAAATTAAATAAATAAATAAATATGCAAAAAATAAATAAAAGAAACATTTTTTAAAAAGCACTAATGACCACTCATTCATTTTAATGTTTATTAATCCCTACTTGTGCCATGTCCTGTGCTAGACATTAAGAATTTATAGAAAATGGGAGAGTTTCTGTTCCTAATATATCAACACATACTTATGTTAATTCTTTACCTACTGAAGTTGCTGGTCTTATGATTTTTGTACTGTGTTCACTCTGTCAATAACTGTACAAGTTTTGCACTGGTTATAACTTCTACTTGGAAGGTCCTTTTCTCCCTTCTTCTCTATCTGTGGCATTCTCTCATAGTCAATCATCTTTCAATATCTAGCCCTCAAAAAACTCGAATCTCTCTGTTGAAGACTATTTTTCCTCTTCTCAGCTCCACAAGCAGCAATAATTTGTGTTTATTTGTCTACTTATGCACTGCTTTTCTTCTTAGCAATGTCACCTTAATCTTGTTACCATTAGTACCTTGTGCAGACTGGCATATATTACATGTTCCATTAATGTGACCCAACATTGACTTGGGTGAAATAGCTCAAGGGCATCTCACCTGTCTATGGAAAGTGTTATTTTATAAGAGAGTGATCAGAAAGAACTCTTCCCCCTCCAATCCCAAAAATCTTTAAGGGCATGAGAAAGCAAACCCTGACCATATCTTAAGAGAAGTTTGCTCTTCAGTGACACATCCTTGAAAGTGGAATTAGGCCATTTTCTTTCTGCTATGGGCTATAACCTCTCAGTTCTGAGAAACCTATTACTGACACAGCTGACTATGTTTTAATCAATGTAAATGAAGAAGCTGTGTAGCAGCAGAGCTTTGACTGATACTGGCATGCTAATCATGTTGCAGATTCCTCCCTTTTCTGACCAAAATGAAAAGGTTATAAGGAGACTTCTGCCAAGGAGTGAAGGAAAGCAAGTCATGAAAGGCTTTATGCACAGTCAAAAGTGATGTTAAGAATATTGCAAATATTACTGGGTATCATCAATTTTCTCAGCTGTCCATGAGAGCTTACAGCTAATCTTCTATTCAGTTTTGTGAGCATGGGTTTACAAAGAGGAAACATCATAGATGAAAAAGATGAACTAACTCGTGGGTGCTAAAAATGTTAATTCCCAGGCTGAATTGTTGACTTTGACTTGGAATTTAAGATTTAGTTGTGCCCCACTTTTAAAAAGCATGATGGCCCAAAACTAATGTGAAAACCAACAATCTGTAACAACTGTGGACTCAGAGAAGTCTTAACACTCTCAACAGAAATTCTTAGGTAATTAAGTAGCACAAGCAACAAATGAGCACAGGTGAGAATTATCAAACACTATAAAATTGTGCCAACTCACCGAGACAAGTTATTGAAAAAGATGGCAGTCACTCATTATTATATCTCAATGAGGCTTTGCCTTTAAGGAAAGTTAAAGTGTCAAAGGGCTGTAGTGTTTCCTGTGTACCATATAATACAGGATCTATCATGGTGATCTGCTATTTTTCTCTCTAGATATGCTCTAGTCCCTTCTCTCCTTGCTCCTTGTCATGGTCCCTATATACACTACATCAATGGGGCTTTTGTACCCTCTGTATTCTGGCTGGGTTTACCATATAGGGAGTTCCAGGAGACTAAAGGGAAGAGAGAGAACAGGGTATTTATTCTCCAAAATTCTCACCTGCAGCATTACTTTGGGACTACCCTGTTCCTCAAATTCTACCCTTGAGGTAGCTTACTCTTTTTACACTTTGGACTGGTGAAAATAGGAGAATTGTTTAGGGAACCACTAAGGCAGAAATCACCCTGAGCATAAGCAAATTCAACTAAGATCATTGGGTATATAACCTTCATATAACATCAAGGTGGTTAAATCGTTCACGGACTGGCATGAAATATCTGGCAGTCAGTCAGTGAATCAGTGGTTGGAAAACACTGGTCTACTTTACACAACTTTCTCATGTTCTAAGTTCCAGTAACTTCCCTCTTGTTTCTTAAGACCTAGAGGTGGTGACAACTCAATGACTGCTTAATTTCTTGCCCTCTCTGCAGTTCCTCCTATACTCAAAATAATCTTTTGTACTTAGAACTCTATCAAGACTCTATGGACCCTGGCCAGTTGGCTCAGCAGTAGGGCGTCGGCCCAGCGTGTGGAAGTCCTGGGTTCAATTCCCAGTCAGAGCACACAGGAAAGGCGCTCATCTGCTTCTCCACCCTTCCCGCTCTCCTTTCTCTCTATCTCTCTCTTCCCCTACCTCAGCCAAGGCTCCATTGTAGCCAAGTTGGCCCAGGCACTGAGGACGGCTCCATGGCCTCCACTTCAGGCATTGGAATGGCTCTGGCCACAGTGGAGCAAAGTCCCAGATGGGCAAAGCATCGCCGCCTAGTGGGCATGCCGGGTGGATCCAGGTCGGGTGCATGCGGGAGTCTGTCTGACTGCCTCCCCGCTTCTAACTTCAAAAAAATACAAAAAAGTCTCTGTGAATTCTTTTAATTTTAGCATGCCATATGTGAAGTAAAAGTGAAAGCAACAAAGCTTTGTAAAATAAAGTATTCTTAAACAGCATAATAGAAGCTGGAGTATACAAACGTCATTATGTAATATGGAAAATGAGCTTTCTTTAATGAAGGTCATAAGATGAAACATAAAATATGAGCCAGTCTTAATAGAGAAAATTGATCCTTATTTGTAAGTTGAAAAAGGTGAGCAAAATAACATGCAGGCAGCTTAGACCAATGTTACATTACCAACTAGTACGATATTAGTTCTCAAAAAGAGCAGCTTCAAACATTGCCCATTTTTAAGTGCAATTGAAATTTTACAGTACACCCACTTAAATTAAATCATCTCAATCATTTTCTGGATGAATAGTTCTGAGTAGAAATAAGTACCCCAATATCTGAGTAGAAAAGCATGTGTACAGGTATTCATTGTATTTTTTGGCATTTTAAATTGACTTGGGATTTAAAAATTGGTTATAATTGTGCACAAAAATCCCAAATAATAAGGCTGCAGGCGGATTTTACAAGCATAGCTTATTCTATGAACAGTTTCACAATCTTGGTGAAGCATATCTGTGTGAACAGAGCATGCCAACTTCTACCCCGGCAGGTAGCAGTAAATCAAATGTCTTGGGTTTTAAACAAAATAAAGACTATTCTTATATTATATGATGCTACATGTATTAATAAAATAAAATCTTTGGCAATTCAAATCTTCATCTTCTTAGAACCTTTGAAAGTATCATTTTTGTATTTTTCTGATGCCTTAAGGAATCAAGTTTTTATACATGAAAAAATAAAGTTCTTTCCTGCATTATTCTCCCACATTTTAATCTTAGATAATACATCTCTTTTTAACATTAAACATTAAAAATAGGTATAGCATATTAACCATAACTGTTAGTGATCTGGAAACGTTAGCTCATATATCTAAAGATTCTTATAGTTAGGGTAATGGTACAATCACTCTACAGTCATATCAAAGTTTTTAGATACCTTCTTTACTTTGAAAATTGAACCCACATTTATTAGCATATTAGAAGTCATATTTTGTAAGTTATTGAATGCACATCTTGTCATTGATTTGTAAAAATCAAAACATATTGTTAGTAATGTTAGTAAATCGAATTATGATTTAGGTATTTTGTTATTTGCAATTGAATCTATGTATTAAATACATTTAAATAATAGTTATGCTGGCAATGCCAGTATGAAAAATATTTATAAAGCACTCATTCAATCTCAGGTGTTGCTTGATATAAAATGATAATTAAAACAGTCCTTATCAGAAATTTTTTTCTTTATTATTAATTTTAATGGGGTGACATTGATTAATTAGGGTACATAGATTCAGAGAAAACATCTCCAGGTTATTTTGACATTTGATTTTGTTGTATATCCATCATCCAAAGTCAAATTGTCTTCCATAACCTTCTATCTGGTTTTCTTTGTGCCCCTCACCTCCCTCCACCCCCTCCCTCTCCTCCCTCCCCACCCCCCATAACCACTACACTCTTGTCCATGTCCCTGAGTCTCATTTTTGTGTCCCACCTGTGTATGTAATCATATAGTTCTTAGTTTTTTCTGATTTGCTTATTTCACTCAGTATAATGTTATCAAGGTCCATCCATGTTGTAAATGATCCGAAGTTATCATTTCTTATGGCTGAGTAGTATTCTATAGTATATATGTACCACATCTTTATCCAATCATCTATTGAAGGGCTTTTTGGTTGTTTTTATGTCTTGGACACTGTGAACAATGCTGCAATGAATATAGGGCTGCATGTGTATTTAAGGGAGAAAGCATTCTTGTAATTGAAAAAAAATGTAAGTCAAAATATAATAAAAGCCCTCAGAGAAATAAAAGAAAAATGTTGTGAATGTTTATAGGAGTAGATCATATTTGGTTGAGCTTATTAGGAGAATCACTGAAGAGGTTTGAGAAGGAAATAGATCTTGAAGGATCAAATAAGATTTCAAAAGGGAAAAAATGAGGCTGAGAATGAGATTGAAAAGGAAGAACATTATGTGAAGAATTATCAGCCTTGGCCAGTTGGCTCAGTGGTAGAGCAGTAGAGCATCAACCCCATGTGTAAAAGTCCCCAGTTTGATTCTCAGTCAGGCCACAAAAAAGAAGTGACCATCTGCTTCTTCACCCTTCCTTCTCTCCTCTCTCTGTCTCTCTCTCTTTCTCTCTCTTCTCCTCCCGCAGTCATGGTTCCCTTGGAGCAAGTTGGCTTCAGGCACTGAGGATGGCTCCATGGCCTCGCCTCAGGCAATGAAAAAAATTGCTCCGTTACTGAGCAATGGAGTAACAGCCCCAGATGGACAGACTATCACTCCATAGGGGGCTTGCCAGGTAGGTATCAGTCAGGGCACATGCAGGAGTCTGTCTCTCTGTCTCCCCGCTTTTCACTTAAGAAAAAAAAGAAATATCATAACAAAGACATGACAATGGGAAAACCTAGGGTTAAGGGGTAGCTGAAAGCCCAAATTAACTAAACATAGGATAAGAGGATTATATTCAGCACCCAACAGATAAGTACTATTCTTGTGTAGTATGAACAAAGAATTTTCCTAGTGTCTGTGGTAAACACAGTCAATAAGAATGACACTATCTTTTTCTTCAAGGATCTTGCATTCTTGATAGGCAGGAAAAGGCAATATATAGATATCTATTTAATAAAAACGTTGAAGCTTCACACAGCATGAAGGATGGGAGACATGGATGTGCCCTGGCTTTGAGAAAAATTGTATTTTGCTTGGGAGCCTACAAGCCTGAGGGAGACCAAGAGGAAAGGCCAAACATGAGCTGTGATCTTTATCTTAAATCAAAATCAGATTTCTGATCCACTGAAGAGAGCCAAGAGTGATGTAGAGTGAAGAGTGGATGTTTTCTTCCCATCACTTCCAAAACAAGATTTAAGTATGGATGACAACTTATCTTTTATGGGCAAGAGAAGAATTTGCTTTTTACCTCCTCAAAGATAAATTTGTAATACATATATATATTGTATACATATTTTTTATGTATGTATACATACATATTGTTTGTGGCCTGACTGAGAATTAAAGAAATGAGTGAAAATTTAACACTTTATTAAAAATAAAAATATTTATACTTAATACTAGATAATTGACTCCAAGGAAAAACATGGGAGATTATAGGTTATTCTAATTATCTCTCAAATCCCTCAAATCTCAATGTTCTCTATGTAACATGTACAGTGTATTTCAAACATCAAAATATTCCCTTATATAAAGGATTATTTCAACTCATAATTCATTTCTTTTTAAAGCATTTTACTATAAATTAGGCAAAATGTATAGAACATATATGGTCTCTCTGTACCTTAATAAAGAAATCAATGTAAACATTGTATATACACTCTCAGACTGGTATATTCTTGTATAGTATTAGGAAAAAAGAAAAGACAAGCACAAAGTTTTATTATAATTATTTCTTACAGTACATCAAAATAGTTGCAATCTATGAACTTACATTGACACAGTACAATCACCCAAAGTTTGTAGTTTACTTTAGGGTTCACTCTTGGTGTTGTACATTCTATGGGTTTTGACAAGTGTATCCATAATTATATATCATTTAGAATAGTTCCAGTGCTTTAAAATTCCTGTTCTCTACCTATTCATCCCTATCTGCCTCCTAATTCCTGGTAACCACTAATCTTTTTGTTATTGTCATAATTTTATATTTTCCAGAATATAGCTGGAACCATACATTATATAAACTTGTCAGATTGTCAGATTGGCTTCTTTCACTTAGCAATAGGAACTACTTAAGACTCATCCATGTATTCACATGGCTTGACAGCTCAATTTTTTAGCATTGAATAATATTCCTTTGTCTGAATGCACAACAGTTTCTTTATTCATTCACTTACTGAATGACATCTTGAGTGTTTCCAAGATTCAGCAATTATCAATAAAGCTACTATAGCAGTCATGTTGAGGTTTTGTGTGAAAATATTTTCAATTCATTGAGGTAAATACCAAGGAGCCTGATTGCTGGAACCATATGGCTAAAGTATGTTTACTTTTGTAAGAAACTGTCCAGCTGCCTTCCAAAGTGGTTGTTTGTTCCATTTTGCATTTCCACCAGTGATGAATGTGAGTTTCTGCTGATCCTCATCCTCCTTAGCATTTGGTGTTGTCAGTGTTCCAGACTTGGGCCATCCTAATGACATACCATATTAAACATCTTTTTAGGCTTACTTGTCATCTATATTTCTTATTTGGTGAGGGGTCTGCTCCGGTCTTTTGCTCATTTTTAGTTTGGCTTGTTTTCCTGTTGTTGAGTTTTAAGATCTCTGTATATTCTGGATAACAGTCTTCTTTCAGATGTGTCTTTAATAAATATTTTCCCAATCTATACCTTATCTTTTCAATCTCTTGATAGTGATTTTCAAAGCAGAAGCTGGGTTTTTTAAATTTACTTTTCAAAGCAGAAGCTTTTAATTTACGTGAAGTTCAGCTCACTAATGATCTCTCTCACAGATCATCCCTTTGGTGTTGTATCAAAAAGTCATCACCAGACCAAAGGTCACCTAGATTTTTTTTCTTATGTTATTTACTAGTATTATAGTTTTGCATTTGCATTTTATATTTAGATCTATTATTCATTTTGATTTTGTTTTTCTGAAGGGTTAAGGTCTGTGTCAATTTTTTTCTTTTGCTTGTGGATGTCCTTTCTTCTTTCTTTTCTTCTTTCCTTCCTCCCTTTACAGACTTCCTATTCTGGTTTATTTTTGTTTTCCCCCTTCTTTTTTTTCTACTTCTTCACTGTGGAAAATTTTAAATCCTGCTAATTCCAAAAAAATCTTCTCTACAAAATGTAGAAAATAGGCCCTGGCTGGTTGGCTCAGTGGTAGAGCGTCGGCCTGGCGTGCAGAAGTCCTGGGTTCGATTCCCGGCCAGGGCACACAGGAGAAGCGCCCATCTGCTTCTCCACCCCTCCCCCTCTCCTTCCTCTCTGTCTCTCTCTTCCCCTCCCGCAGCCGAGGCTCCATTGGAGCAAAGATGGCCCGGGTGCTGGGGATGGCTCCTTGGCCTCTGTCCCAGGCGCTGGTCGCATCAGAGCGACGCCCCAGAGGGGCAGAGCATCACCCCCTGGTGGGCTGAGCGTCGCCCCCTGGTGGGCATGCCGGGTGGATCCCGGTCGGGCGCATGCGGGAGTCTGTCTGACTGTCTCTCCCCGTTTCCAGCTTCAGAAAAATACAAAAAAAAAAAATTTAAATGTAGAAAATAAAAAAAGATTTACTATTGAAAAAGCATTAAATCAGATTACAATGTGCATCATAAGATATCAAATAAGAATATAAAAACCAAAAAAAATAAATTCCACCCTTTTATACAGCCAGGAAGTTAAAATCCATTAAACACATATTTTCTACATTAATGGTAACTTGTCTTCTTGTAAGAGGACTTGACAAGCACCTCTTCTTATGCATTCCTTTGTAGTAATCCAAAATTCACCTAGTAATTGAAGCAGCTATGTTTTTGCTGGTTGCTTCTAGCCAAAGGAATATGAAAATTTCTTTTATACCTATGAGAAGCAAATGGTTTACAGCTCAGAGAAAGGTACTTAAGCTAGACTCCCGAGGTGACAGAAAAATAGGGTCACTTTCTTCCTTAATGTTTACCTTTCAAAGAGATGGCTCACAGACCCTTAAGAAAAACATCCCTGTGTTGTAAAGCTGAAAAAGGGTTTACCCAGCCTTTGCAAAGATTTCCATACATATCAAGGGGTAGAGGAAGGATTCACTAACATAGGTTTCTCACAGAAATTCTCTAAGGTGGAAGAGGGAAGAGTTCTCTTTCCTTTTTGGAAATAGCAAAAATTCAAATTTTAAATATTCCCTTACATTTTAAACAAATATTTACTTATCCCCTACTATTATATATAGGTGATGTTGAAGTTATTGTAATGTAGTATATAAACAAATTGAGAGATCTTTGAGGGGAGCATGATTTAGCATGGTAATGGTGATGAAAATGAAAAGATGGTAATGGTAGTTTTTGGTAGTTTATGCATCAGCTAGGCTGCTATCTTTTAAAAATTGGTGACCTCTCAACATTTCCAGGGTAGGAGCTCAAAAACCAACCTTGCTCTTTTGTTTGGCAATCTTGGCTGTCAAAACTATTCCCTTTGTTGAGATATATATTGTACTGTTGCACTAAAAAGGTCTTACATCTATATGGGTACATTTAATGACTTAATCTACAAAGACTTTAAAGGCAGCTTGGGAGAAAACAATGGACCAGGATTAACCAATACTAAGGAGATATGGTTTTAAGCCCTATAAATCTGTTTGTTCAAATCTTAATTGAGAAATTTACACCAAGACTTCTTTCAATTCTCTAAGTCAGCATAATATACAACAGGAGTTGGGAAACTTTTTGGCTGAGACAGCCATGAACACCACATATTTTAAAATGTAATTCCGTGAGAGCCATACAATGACCCGTGTATGTTATGCATTATTTAATAAAAGTTTGGTGTTGTCCCAGAGAACAGCTGTGATTGGCTCCAGCCACCCGCAACCATGAACATGAGCGGTAGGAAATGAATGGATTGTAATACATGAGAATGTTTTATATTTTTAATGTTATTATATTTTTTATTAAAGATTTGTCTGCGAGCCAGATGCAGCCATCAAAAGAGCCACATCTGGCTCGTGAGCCATAGGTTCCCAACCCCTGGTCTACAACCTAGCTACTAACCATGTGGTCCAAGGACCAGTGACATCATCTGGGAGTTGTCAGAAATGACAAAACTTCAGACTCACCCCAGCTGATTTTATTAGTATAGATAGTTAGCCAGTTATTAATAAAGAAAAGGAGCGGAAAGAATCAAACACTGAGTATAATAAACTATGAAAGAGAGAATCAAATATCAAGTTTAATAACACTGGGAAGCCTACTTCAGTAGGAAGTTAAAGCATTTTACTGAGCTTAATTTACTAGGAAGCTATAACATTTACAGGCTCATTCACACAACTGGAGAGACCATTGTGCCTTCAGCCCCTGAGACTTAATCCCCAAGTCAGTTAGAAAGAGTCTCCTCAGAAGACTGCCTACCAGTATTAGATTGTCAGGTGAAACAAGGGGGTGAGTTCTGTGGGGCACATGTTCAGTAGAAACCAGATGATACAATAAAAATTTTGGACATGCATAATGTAAGTCAAATGGTGCAGGTGGGGGAGCTTCCACTCTGAGACATACGTAGTAAAAGTCAAAATGGTGATATTAAGGGGCAGATCTAGCCTGGGAAAGAATTAGATTGGATAGGAGACATAAAGCCCAGATCCATAAACAAGATTGGTTAGGGAGAGGATCCAATCTAGGCCCAGAAAGAATCAGTGAATGGTTGGAGGATTTGAATGGGAGCCTGCTTTTTACTGAAAACCAGGAAAATATATGGACAATTATCTGGGATATTGGGACAGTTGTTTTAATAAGTCTGCCCACCTATGTGTCCGTGTGGGTATATTAATTTACTCCACCCCAATTAAATCTTGCACTAAATCTAAATTTGTCCATGCTTGTACCTTCAAAATTCCTTTCTATCAACATCACAAAAGGGCCCATGTCACCAGCTACACTTTGAATCAAAATCTGTGTTTCAACAAGATCCTCAACTAACTGTATGTGCCTTAAAGTTTGAGAAGCACTAGTTTTCAGTGCTGGAAAAGAAAAAAAAAGTAACAAAATTTGAAAGAATTTCTGGAATATAGAGACTAGAAGACAATGGCTGATAGAGGAAGAAGAATAGATTGTGATTCCAAAGAATTGAGGAGCAGACTGTTACAGAGTGAGTTGTAGCTGGAGAAAGAAGTAGAGTAGAACCTGGCACACTTCTGGACCTCAAAAACAGACCAAGGAAAAAAGTAAGGAAAATAAAGAAAAAACAATAAAAGTCAATTATTTCAAAGAGTAAAACACTCTAAGTTTTCAATCCCAGAAAAAAAAGTCATCATTACTATAAAAATCATAAAGTTCCTCAGCTATACTTTCTGCTCCTTTCAGAATAAATGAATGATTTCTTAGATAAATGTAAATTACCAACACTAACTGAGAAGACAAAGATAGACTGAGTGGATAAATAGCTCTAAAATATTAAGAAAGTAATAAAAATATCCATCCTTCTAAAAGTAACAGGTCCAATTAGTTTCATAGTTCTACCAACCTCATCAAGAAAGAAAATAACTTTTCCACTTAAAAATTTTAGAGCATGAAAAATGATGGAAGGCTTGCCAATATATTCTACCAAGCTAGCATAATCTTGATGTCGAAGTCTTACAGGACCTTATAAGCCAATCTCACTTATGAAAATAAGTGTAGAAGTCCCAAATAAAAGTTTAGCAAAAATTACTAGGGTGACAAAATATTAGATCCAATGATTCATTCCTGGAATGCAAGGGTAATTCATGTTAAGAACTACTGTGTATTAATATAATTAATCGCAGTAACAGGATAAACAGAAAACCATATTACTTCTATTGGTTACTAAATTATTTTGACAAAATTCAAAAACATTATCTAATAAAAGCTCTAAATTCTAGTAATATAAATATAAATATATTAACCTGAGAATGAGTACATACCAGGAACCTATAGTAAACATCATAGTTAACCAAAAACAACTTGAACAGTATTCTCATTATCAGTGAGGAGAAGACAAGAATGTTGATTATTTCATCTGGTCTTTTAAAAGAGAAACAAAAATGGGGTGAGGCAGTTAGGAATCTCTAAAACTTAAAACCAAATCGTTGAATAGATAAATTCCTAGGATTCCCCGTCAATTCCATTGATGTGATCTATTTTCTCTGGATATCTAATAAGCTCTTTATTTTCTTTTCGGGGTGTTGGAGGAGATATTTGATTCTCCCTATACATGGTATCACTACAGAATGTCTTGCTAGAACTTTTCAGTATGTTTTGCAAGTGGCATACTTTTCTGCCTCAAATTCCAGTCCCCTGTATTTGTTCTATAAAGTAATGTGTGTGGTTTGTGTTTTTTTGAAAAGATCTCCTTAGAGACCTGGCCTGGTTTCTACCCTTTATGGCTTTCTCATCTGCCTTTCATGTAGCTGTGCAATGCTGGATTTGGGTACATCTCTTAAACTTCCTGATTTTTCTATGTTCTGGCAGATGGAATTTTATTTGGGGAGGGGGATTGCTTTTGTGGAATTAATGCTTTTACCTGCTATTTCCCCTTGGCTCAGTAAATCTCACCAGTAACCTCACATTTTTAACAGCATTTTATATGCTTACATAGCCAATTCAGTATTCCAAATATATGGAACATATTCATAGCAATTTCTTCTTAAGCTTCTCTTTTAGCATGACCGGGACTTTCTGTCACAGGTATTTTCTTTCCATATTAGCTTTCGTTTCTGTTTTGTCTGTTCTACTTTTGGGGATGTAGCCAGCAAATGCTTTAAATCTGTCTTTGACTTCTTGCTTGTTTTGCAGCCAAAGCAAATAGCAGTGCTAAAGTGATGGAGTCTTAATGTGAATGTATTTTAATTAAAACTTCATGTGTAGGCTGATGAGAATGCCTAATTTAGATAGGCTTCTAAACACTCTTTTATTTTAATCATGGACATAGAGTGGCATGTTGTTTCAAGCTGCTGCAGATGTACTCTTTGGAGGCAAATAATTTTTTTTAATTGTAGAAATTATTTTAAAGCACGGCTTGACATTAGCTCATTTTAACGGTTTCAAAACTATTTTTTAGGCCCAGAATTTTTCCTCATATATATTTGGAATAAAACAAAATACAAATTTTTCTTACCGTCAATAAACTTTATTAAATAATATAATTGCCATTATTATTAATGATTTCTTGCCAGCGTGAGGGCAATTTGTATATCCCATTTTTGAAAAATGTTTTATCTTTGGATGCAAAAAATTGAACCAGTGCTTGTTTGATATCTTCTCCATTTTTAAATTTTTTGCCCTTCAAAAAATTTTGTAAGGACAAAAACAAGTGATAGTCAGAGGGTGCTAAGTCCGGGGAATATGGTGGATGCGACAGACATGTTTCTGTAGCATTTCTTCCTTGTTGAAATTTTTAAAAATTACAGTGGCGTAAATGAACTTTATCAGTAGCCATGGGTACACTATGGCGTCACACATAAGACTAATGTGAATCAACTTTGTTTTAGTTAATTTGCTACGTCAGTATGTATACATTAAGTGATAAAAATAGAGAGGCACACATGCGCCAAATAAACATGTGCTTACGTGTCGAAACTTGTTGTGATAGAAACGAACAGAACTTTCCAGTAGACCTTATATATATATTCAACAGGAATAAAAATATATTTATCAAAACACATGTATCAGATTGTTCATAGTAGCAGTTTTTGTAATAATCCAAAGCCAGGACCTATCCAAATGCCCATCAACAGTAGAATGAATGTAGCATTGTCATATAATGAAATATTACACAGCTATCAAAATAAACAATGAAAAAAGCATGCACTAGCATGGATAATCTCACCACCATAATGTTAAGTCACATTAGGATACACATTCTATGGTATCATTTAAATAGAGTTTTGAAACAGGCAAAACTAGTCTTTGGTTAGTGGTTACCCTTTAAGTAGTGGTGACCCTTGTGAAGTGGTTAGTGACAGAAGAGAGCACAAGGGAGTCTGATGAGAGCTGGAAATCACCTGTTTGTTGATCTGGATGCTGTTTACATGCTTGTGCTCAGTTCTGAGAGTTGACTAAATTGTATAATTATAATACCTGCACTTCCCTGAATGTGTTTTAGATATCAATAAAAAGTTGAATAGAATATCAAAGAAAAAAAACCTCATTCTACATTATTCTATTTATCCTCTACTTTTCACCTATTTCCTCTCCAAGCTCACTCTATATTTCTTTTTTTTTTAATGGACAAGACATGATTCTCTCATGTTTCTATACATTTAAACAGCCATTGGCAGCCTCTGTCCTGGACTCTCTTTTCAAGGATGTTTGTACAGCCAACAGTCTTGGACAAGAGAGCTAGTATCTCCCTCTGGGGAAGAGGGAAGATATGTTTGCTGTTAAGAATAATAAAGATAATGTCTCCTCCGGGCAAAGTTTGGGCAGGTTTGCTGACAACCTCTTTTAAGATTGGCAGTTCCTCAGCACAGGAACTCCTGTCATGCAAACCCACTTCAAGCAAGGCATCTACCTAATGCTCCACACTATCCTCAAGAGACTTGAGGGGAAGCAAGGGAAACTGACATGAATATGATGCTCATGCTGCCTGCTGTGCTGTGAGTAATAAAGTCCTTTTGTGTCTGATTGGGGTGTCTCATGGTTTCTGCTTATGTATAAGAAAATATGGCAAGCTACCTTGTTAGCTTGCAAGTGCAGTAAAATTTCTGACCCCTCATAATATTTTACCCTCTTATAACCCAGAAACCCATGTTGGGTTAAATTGGTATCATTTTTTAGCTTATGTTATATAGGCCTGATTATCACAATAAATCAATTACTTGTAATAATAACTATATTAAGAAAAATAACATGAGTTGATATTTATTGAGCACTTACTACGTCTGAGATACCATGGTACAATATATACATATATGCATTGTTATTTTAAATAATCTCAACAACACATAAAGTAGGGTTTTCTTCTTCAGTTTATATATGAGGAAACTTACTGTCACAGAGTTAGTCAATGATGGAGTTGGGATTTAAACCCAGCTGTTCTGCCTTCAGAGCCCATACTCTTAAGTCTGTAGTTTCATATATAGGCCAAGTTCATATAAGAGTAAGAACAAGGCCTGACCTGTGGTGGCACAGTGGATAAAGTCTCCACCTGGAATGCTGAGGTCACTAGTTCAAAACCCTGGGCTTGCCTGATCAGGGCACATATGGGAGTTGATGCTTCTTGCTCCTCCCCTCTTCTCTTACTCTCTCTTTCTCTCTCTCTCTCTCTCTCTCTCTCTCTCTCTCTCTCTTTCTCCTCCCTCTCTAAAAAATTAATCAATGATAATAAAAAAGAGAGTGAGGACAGGAACTACATCTTAATTACCTAGTGTGGTAAACTGGTTAAAATCACTACAAGCAAGTTGCAAAGAAACTATTGTCAAAGCCATTTGTATTCTCCCAAAGGACACTGCTTCTAAGAAATCTTATGGCACAGAAGTAGTGATCTCTAATAGCTTCTTCTCATTACATCCTGTAGTCTTTTCATCAAAGTGATAGTTGCTCCACCAGTTGAACTTTGACACTGTAAGTTCTTCCTGGCCCTGGTCAGTTGCTTAGTGGATAGAGTGTCAGCCAGCACATGGATGTCCTAGGTTCTATCCCTGATCAGTTCACACATGAGAAGCAACATCTGCTTCTCTTTTCCTCCCTCTCCCCTTTCTTTTCCTCTTCCCTTCCCACATCCAGTGATTCAATTGGTTTGAGCATCACCTCAGGCACTGAGGATAGCTCAGTTGATTCAAACATCAGCCCAAAATGGGGGTTGCTGGGTGGATCCTGGTCTGGGAAGATGTGGTAGTCTGTCTCACTATCTCCCCTCTTCTCACTTAAAAAAATTCTCCCTATTTCTAGGGTACACCTAGAAACATTAGACTAAAGAGGCAATATCTGCAACCAAAGAATCTCTAAGCAGAGCAAGATCTTGATATTTAGCTCTCCTCCTTTTTAGTACCCGATATTTTACTATCACCAGGATTTAAGAACATGCTTTTCTCTGAAAAGGGAAAAAATCAAATGTTTTAGATGTAATTCCTCTGTGTATCAGTTTAGCTTCTTTTCAAGAAGAAACCCAAAGAAAATATAAAGTAAGGAAAAATGGTATTTGCTTGTTTGGTTGGTTGTTATATGCCCACAACTAGTTGATGTTAGATATATTTCATTATTTATTATATGGAAATTTATCAAAGTAAGTTAAAATATTTCTCTGTGCTAGAAGAATTAACCAAATTAAAATACTTTTTTAGTAGTCGAGGAAGGACTTCTTATTAGGGTTTCACATGCTTCAGGTAAAAACAGCTAAGACAAAATCTACTCCCAAGTCTATTTTGTGTGTATGAATTAAATGTTCTGATATAAGTGTGGCTGCATATACAGCAACTCCCCTAAATCACAGACATGCTGGGGGACAAAAGCAACTTTTTCGTATAAAACAGAATATAGAATAAGGGATGTCCAGGTGGTAGCAGAATTCTCCTCCCACCCCTCCCCAGGCTTTGAGGCTTTCTGCCTTCAGTTAGTTCAGAGAAACCAGGTTGTTGAGTCTACATGACTCATATAACTCACATGACTACATGACAAATCACAGAAACAAGACTTACTTTCAAGATGCACCTTGGCTTTATAGCAAGCAACTGGTAAGAGTAATTGCACTGTGAAAACCAGCTAAAATAGAGTGTTATTTGTTTCCTCCCCATCTAAAGGAACCTATTCCAAATAGCTAACAAGACAGACTATACTCATAATAAAATAAAATAAAATAGAAGTTTTACTTCCTCCTTTCTAATTTGGGTACCTTTTATTTCTTCATCTTTTCTGATTGCTTTGACTAGAACCAGTATTATATTGAATAAGAGTGGTAAAAGCAGGCATCCTTGTCTTGTACCTGATGTTAGGAGAAACACTTTTAGCTTTTGCCATTGAGTATGATGTTGGCTGTGGGTTTGTCATATATGGCCTTTATTATATTGAGGAATGATCTCCCTGTTCCCATTTTGCTGAGAGTTTTGATAATAATGGGTATTTGACTTTATCATATGCTTTTTCTGCATCTAGTGATCTGACAAAACTGTCTTATTAGCAGATGACATGATATTGTACATAGAAAACCTTAAAGACTCTACCCAAAAACTACTAGATTTAATAAATGAATTCAGCAAAGTAGCAGGATACAGAATTAATATCCAGAAGTCTTTGGCATTCTTATACTAATAAAGAACAATCAGAAAAAGAAATTATGAAAACAACCCCATTTACTGTTACAACAATAACAACAAAATAAGATACCTGGAAATAAATTTTACCAAGGAAGTAAAAGACCTATACTCAGAAAATTACAAGACATTGAAGAAAGAAATTGAGGAAGGTAAAAATATGTGGAAGAATATACTGTATTCATGGGTTGTAAAAGCCAACATGATTAAAATGTCCATACTACCCATGCAATCTACAGATTCAACAGAATGCTTATTAAAATATCAATGACATATTTCACATATCTAAAACAAATATACCAAAAATTTATGTGAAACCAAAAAAATATATATCCCGTATAATCTCAACAATCTTGAGAAAGAAGAACAAAGTTGGCGGGTATCACAATACCTGATGTCAAACTATCTTACAAGGCCAATTGTAATCAAAACAGCTTGATACTGACATAAGAACAAGCATACAGATCAATGGAACAGAACAGAGACGATTGGATAGGTACATGCAAAATGAAACTAGACTACCAACTTACACCATATACAAGAATAAGCTCAAAAATAGAAAAAGAAACTAAATGTAAGTCACAAAACTTACATGTAAAATGTAAGTCATGAAACCTATTTTCTTCTTACGTGAAATGTAAGAAGAAAACAGCCAGTAAAAGCTCAGGTATCTCTGGCAGCAATATATTTTCTGATATATCGCTTTGGACAAGGGAAGCAAAGGGAAAAAATAAACAAATGGGACTACATCAAAATTCAAAGCTTGGCCCTGGCCAGTTGGCTCAGTGGTAGAGCGTCAGCCTAGTGTGCAAGTAGTCCCAGGTTCGGTTCCCGGCCAGGGCACACAGGAGAAGCGCCCATCTGTTTCTCCACCCCTCCCCCTCTCCTTCCTCTCTGTCTCTCTCTTCCCCTCCTGCAGCCAAGGCTCCATTGGAGCAAAGTTGGCCCGGGTACTGAGGATGGCTCCATGGCCTCTGCCTCAGGTGCTAGAATGGCTCTGGTTGCAATAGAGCAATGCCCCAGATGGGCAGAGCATCGCCGCCTGGTGGGCATGCCGGGTGGATCCCGGCCGGGCGCATGCGGGAGTGTGTCTGACTGCCTCCCCATTTCCAACTTCAGAAAAATTTTTTAAAAATTCAAAGCTTTGCACAGCAAAGAAAAGCAGTCAACTAAATGAAGAGGAAATCCACTAAAAAAGAGAAGATATTTTCCAATGACATATCTGATAAGGGGTTAATTTCCAAATATATAAACAGCTTATAAAACTCGACATGAAGAAGACAAACAATCCAATCAAAATATAGGCAAAGGGCCGGAATAGACATTTCTCCAAAAAGGACATAAACATGGCCAATAGACAAATGAAAAAAACACAGAACATCACTAATCATCAGAGGGATGAAAGTTAAAGCCACAATGAGATAACCTTATACCTGTCAGAAATGGCTTTCATCAATAAATCAACAAATAGGTGCTGGCAAGGATGTGGAGAAAGGGAACCCTCGTGCACTGTTGGTAAGAATGCAGATTGGTGTAACCACTGTGAAAATCAGCATGGAGTTATCTCAAAAAGTTAAAAATGGAACTGCCTTTTGATCCAATGATTCTGTGTCTGGGAATATATCCTAAGAATCCCGAACACTAATTTGAAAGAATATATGCACCCCTATGTTCATTGCAGCATTATTTATAATAGCGAAGATCTGGGAACAGCCCATCAGTAAATGAGTGGATAAAAAAGCTATGGTACATTTGTACAATGGAATACTACGTGGCTGAAAAATGCAACAGCAAGGGTGGACCTGGAGATTATTATGCTAAGTGAAATAATCCAGTCAGAGAAAGATAAGTAAACTATGATCTCACTTATATGTGGAACTCAGTGATCAAATTGAACTACGAATAGAAACAGAGACATGGATACATGAAAAAAAACTGACAGCTGTCAGAGGGAAGTAGGGCTGGGGACTATATCAAAAAAGGTGAAAGTACAAAGAGAAAATGATAAGTATGTATGTATGTATGTATGTATGTATGTATGTATCACATAAACATAGACAACAGTGTGGTGATAGTCAGAGGGAAAAGGAGTGGGGTAGGTAGAGGAAGGCAAAAAGGGGAAATGAGGACAAAAGAAACTTTGTTTTAGGTGATGAGCACAAAGTAATGTACAGATGATGTTTTATGGAGTTGCCCACCTGAAACCTGTACTCTAATAAATTCAATTTAAAAAAGAAGAAGGAAGAATATTTAATGAAATGTCAAAATAAAATAAAATAAAATAAAATAAAAGGAGTGATGCAGTATCTAGACATAAACAACACGAGGAGAAAAAGAATTATGTTTTCTTTTCTTAATTAAGAAATTAAATTTAATGGGGTGATATTGATCAATAAGAGTACATAGGTTTCAGGTAAACATCTCTATAGTGTTTGAACTGCTGATTGCATTGTGTGCCTATTACCCAAAGTCAAATCATTTTCCCTCATCAAATATATGTCCCTCTTTACTCCCTTCTCCTACACCCCACTTCCTCTAGTAAGCATTTCACTTTTATCTATGTCCAAGAGTCTCAATTTTATATCCCACGTGTGAAATTATGTAGTTCTTAGCTTTTTCTGATTTACTTATTCATTTAGTATAATGTTCTCAAGATCTATCCATGTTGTCATAAATGACAACATATTATAATTTCTTATGTCTGAGTAGTATTCTATTATTTTTATTTTCATCTTTTATGTTATATAATACAGAGTATACTTACTGGAAAGTACACAAAACAAGATGCAGTGCTCAATGATTTATCATAGAATAAATATGAATGTAACCACAACCTAGTCAAAGAAATGGAATATTGCTGGACCCCAGAAGTCACCCTCATTCTTTCTCCCTATGCTTATCATTCTTTCCTCCAAAGCTAATTATTATTCTGACTTTAATTACTTCCTTGTATGTTGTTATGGTTTTTCAGTCTATTTATAATTTTTTAAACATTGGAGCATAGTTTTGAAAAGTTTGTGAAATTATACAGTATATATTTTATCTGTAAGAATCATCCACATTGGGGTTGTGTGGCTGTGCTTTATTTATTTCCAAGGAGTTGAATTGCTGGATGCTCAACTTTTGTGGATAATGCCAGAATGTTTTCCATAGTGCTTGTAATTTTATACCCAATGGCATATCAGGGTTCCAGCTTCTGCACAACCTTCTCTTCTTTTGGTGTTTTAAGTCTTTTCCATTTTAGCCACCCTGGTGTGTGACTAGTGATATTATATTATATTATATTCTCATTGCTTTCTCTTAATGATTAATGAGGCTTGACCACTTCTATATGTTTATTGGCCATTTTGTGAAATACCCATTTAATCATCTTACTCATTTTTCTATTGGGTTGCCTTTCTTTTTCATAATGATTTAAAATATTTTTTAAACTATATCCAAGATATGAACTTTTGTCACTCGTATGTGTTGGAAATACCTTCTGTCACTATTTGTTTGCCTTTCTACACTTTTACTGCTCTGCGGGAAGCCAGTCACCATGAAAGAAGTCTAAATACCCCAGACTTCCATGTTGTGAGAGAGTCTAAACTGACCACATAGAAAAGCTACATGGAGAGATATTTGGCTAGCCTGAGCATCCCAGCCAACGATGTGTGAATGAAGATGCCCTCTTGGATATTCCAGCTTTGGCAGATATGATGCAGAGAATAAGGAATACAGCCAGAATTGAGACCTCAGACATAGGACCCAAATTGAGATATGGCAGAAATCGTTATTTACTCAAAACATCCAACTAAAATCCCAGTCACTGAGGAACAAAAACTATATTTATCCCTGATGATCCCTGCCCCAATTCCTTCCTAGTCTATATAATTTCAAGCCTAATGTTGTCTGATGTTACTACGTTTGAGGTGGATTGTTATACAATGATACATCCTTGGAACAGAAGACTAGATGGGGATAGGTGTGGAACCAGGCTTTGAGGGACTGGAATAAGTACAGAAGAGGGGTTCTGGAAAAGAAAAACTCATGAGCCAAGTTGGTGAAAGAAGACCTGGGGCTTTGTGTGTCCATGAAGTGACCATACAAACAAGGTGAAAAGATTGTTTTGCAATAAATATGACAAGATGTCTTTCATCTTTTACTGGTTAGACAGAAAAAAACAAAGACTTTTTAGCATAAATCACATTAAAATGAAGCTATGATAGTTGTTTTCATCTGAATAAACTGAAGTCAAAATTCCTGGAATGGACTCAGGGCCCTGATTGAGGCCACCTTTAAAAAGAAAAAGAAAAGAGAGAGAGAGATAAGAGAGATAATGACCTCTTAGATATTTATCTGAAAATGTTTAGTATATACTAAAACAAAAAAATTATTTCTTTAAGAAATTCTGAATTTAGTGTTTATTTATTATCAGCAGTTAATAGTGACAGTTCTCTGGACATAAATTTTGCCTACCAGTTCTAGAATATTTATCAAGTTTATTTATAAAAATATATTAAACTTAGCTAGTAAGAAGCATCAAACGGTGAAAGATTTTGAAACCACAGAAAAGGTGTTTAGGTATAACTTTGTAAGGAATTGAGAACTTCTAGTTTGTTCATGGCATTACAAGTATATATTAAAAATGAAACTCCCATGTACTTTCAGGGAGAGAAGGAAGGAAAAAGAAACAGATGAGTTTCTGGAGTGTATAACTGAGTAGAAAAATGCATTGGTGAAGTTGGCACCAACAAGACCAAAAGCTAGCAGAAAAGGACAATGATGATAGGACAGAGCTGTCATTTCATTGTTTCTTCCCTTTTATTTCTCCACCTTGAAAATTGCTTTTGAAGCTGTAAATGGAATGAGGTGGTGATTGGAAGAAAAGTCTATAACTGCATGCCCCAACTGTGAATAATAGCACAAAAAATTGTGAAGAACAAACTAGACACTACATATTGACTTTTGTTGTCCACATCTTGATGATAGCTTTTCTCATAATGCTGGCCTTTTAACCTATAGCAAATAAAAACTTTCTAAACCAAGAAGACTATATCTTTATTTTTAGTAATAAATAACTTCAAGTATCTTTAGAGGAAAGGAGAACATACTGGAGTTCAATAATAAAATGTTTATTGCAGTACTGAATGTGAAAATGCCTCAGCAGTAGTTTTTAAAAATGCATGATGAGAATACATGGCCCTTAGATGCAGTGACAATAAATAAATAAATAAAGCCCATAAAATGGAAAGTTAGTAAGACTCTCTAGTTCTTATATGTATTTTCTTCTCTGAAATCGTCAGTCTTTTCATTTGAGCAAATTAGACACCTAGATACTGATGTGGAAAAAATAAACATATCTTTTCTATTTCTTGTCTTTTGTTAATTCTTTACTGTGATAAACATAAATTTTGTGCATAAATGATAGATTTTGAGCTGGTAATCTTGGCAATTTTTTTGTAAGAAATCAGGAACTTCTGATATCTTACTATTTTCTCTTAATGTAAAAAATTATTATATGTGAAAATGCACAAAATTTTTGATGTCATTGCTAATATGAGATAATCTATATAATTTTTTTGGAAACCCATGATTGATGACATTAGAATAATAGTGTTGATGTCAATGATGTTGATAATAAAGTGTTACCAGGTCCACATACATCTGCAGGTTAAACACCACATATTACTAGATGTTAAGTAGAAAGAAAACTTGTCATTTTTTTTATTGAAAAAGGAAAACTTAGATTTTTCTCTGGCCATGGACTTTTAACATAAGCTATTATCTCTATAATAGCCTGTCAACCCCTATTTATTGAAATCCACTGTGTGTAGAATTCATTTCTTGATGTTTAGGAGAATTACAAAAAAATAGTACTGAAGTCTGCACAGGGGAATTTATTTTCTAATGGATAAGAGAACCAACAATTCATGCACCTAATACGTATGTGAAAGCTTATGTTTGTGCATGCCTCATTGTAAATTTCTTGCCCGCACATCCACTCTTTGAATGATTTAGTAAGGGGATGATAAACTATGGCCCAAGGGCCAAATTTAGTCAGTGGCCTGTTTTTAATTTTTTTTTCTTCTTTTTCAAGTGAGAGGAGAGGAGATAGAGAGCCCAACTCCTGCATGTGCCCCTACCAGGATCCACCCAGCAACCCCCATCTGGGGCCCATGCTCTGCCCATCTGGGGCCATGTTCACAACCGGGCTATTTTTAGCACCTGAGGTAGAAGTTTCACAGAGCCATCTTCAGTGCCTAGTGTTGATGCGCTTGAACCCATTGAGCAATGGCTGCAAGAGGGGAAGAGAGGGGAGTAGGGAGGGAGAAGCAAATGATCGCTTCCTGTGTGCCCTGACCAGGAATCAAACCTGGGACATCCAGACGCCGGGCGACACTCTACCACTGAGCCAATCAACTGGGGCCAGTGGCCTGTTTTTGTATGTCCCTTGAACTATAAATGTTCTTTACCATGTTTAAAGGTTGTAAAAAAATGGAAATAGAGAATATGCGACACAGACAGTATGTGTTCAACAAAGCCTAAAATATATATTTTCTGGCCCTTTACAGAAAATAATTATTGACCCTTGACTTAGAGTAACATTTGCAACTATAGAGTGTTGCTAAATTAAAGAGACCAGAATCATAGGCAGATTAAGGTCAGTTGAGGCCCCAGAAGCAGAAGAAAATAGTGGGCCCCTTACATTAGAAAAAAGTGTAAAGTTGGGTTTTTTTCAGGGCCCTTCAGATGTCAGAGCTCAGGGAGTATGCCCAGCAGTTTGCCTGCCATTACATCTGCCTCTGACCAGAATTGTCTGGGTTTAGTGTAAGTTGAGTGCAGAATGATCTTTAAATACTCTGGAGAAAGCTCAAATAAAGATACCTCCCATTTGTATTGCACTGGCCTTCAAAACCCTTCCTTTATGGAAAAATATACTCTGAAGCCATACTTATTACTAAAGGAAGTTTCATGTGTTGATGCCTCTACATAGGTGTGTAAACCTCTGTCATCTCTGATAATACAGACTAGTCAAGTAAGGTAACTAGGTCTCTGATTTCTCTTCCCTATTTCCAAACTAGTTTTTAACATTTCCAGCATTCTGTTTACAAAATGTGCCTGTAAGGACCTTAGAGTTCTTACTCAGAAAAAAACCACCTTCTATACTCGATTCTGTAGCTAATTATGACATCACTATTGATTGAAGTTGTCATGGGATATGACAGAAAAGCCTGTTTTTCCCAACATTTCTTTGGCTGGGGTACCAGAAAGTTGCTTTTTGAGTCAAAGCTGCAACTGAAATTTGCAGTGTGTGACTCAGACGTTCAGTTTATGTTTTTTCCAACTTTGCCAGGAAGTGTCATTTTATTTCTGCTCCAAAAGCATTCTTTATGGGAGTTTCTACTGGAACTTTTTAAAAAATTCTCTGCATCTCACTACCACCCTATTTCCCAGCAACTCTCAGATCTCCTATACAGTATAAACTTGTCCTCTGGTTTATCGTGGAGGGGGGGGTGTTCATGCATGCCCATGAAGAATGTTCCATTCCCAGTCATTGAATGCAATTTTAGGGGATGCCAATCTTAACTACTGGAATAGTTACCTGGAAGTTACCATTTTGTGCATGCACTCGTGCTTGACTCTTGAAACAATGATTAAAATTTATGTTCTTTGATTTTTCTTCAAGTCTAGTTGACCAAGTAATCAAATATGTGCATGAACTACATATTGTACACATCTTTAAACTCTCCATACCTGAATTTCCTCATATGTTAAATGGGGACAATAATAGAACCAAACTCATAGGTGCTTTGGGAGAATTAAATGACATATTTCACGTAGCTGTTTAGCTCATTGCATGGCACAGAGTTAGCACTCAATGAAAGTTAATACCATTATTGTCATCATCATTATCCCTTTACTCTGACAGGGCATTCCTTATTTGTTTAGTTATCTCACAGATATTTGGTGCTGACCATTTACCAGGCACTGTCTTAAACACTGAATTACCAAAGACACTCACTGAGTCTTCACTGAAAATATAACATGTTTGTATTGAAACACAGATCTGATCAGATGACTGATAGAAGCCTGAGTCACGTTTTTGGAGGACAGACCCAGGTCAGTGAGCTGATTTATGTCTAAGTGATTGTTTTTTTTTTTTTTTACCTGTGAAAGCGAACGCATGAGCTGGCTGCAATTGCTTACATTGATGCATTAATAACCTCTGCCCAGTCTGGCTGCTTATTCCACTGTCTTATCAATACACCATTTTTGTTCTACTTTGTAGTCTGTGTGTACCATCCTCTCTCTATGGCTACAGAAGCAGCACACCAACCTGCCACAGGTAGGAGGGGAAGGGTAAGTAATCCAGACATTTGGGGCATGGTCACCTCACTCACTGACACCAGAAACGGCCTTAGGTATTCCTCAGTGTTCCAGAGAACTACTGATTCTGACTTACAAGTTAATAGATTCTGACTAAGAAATCACTGAATAAGCACCTACTATCAGTTTCCCTTGGCATAGCCCCCTCCAAAAAATAGAACCGTACATGTTGCTGGTTGCAGTGGAATTCTTTGGTAAATCCTGTGGCTTCTGCTGGAGGCTATAATTGTATGAGTGCCTCAGATTCTCAAATAAAGCATAAGGCAGGCAATTGAGGAGATCCTGGACATCTATCTTCTTATAGATGTGGTAGCCTCCTTAGGAGAACCTGCACACTGCTTCCTTATGACCTTGATTATAGTTGAAATTGCTGAATTAAATTCTTTGTTTGGTGAAAATTCTGGCAGCCACACAAAAATCTGAGAAGGTGACGCCAACCCAAAGATACCCAGGGGTCTTTTTTCTGAGTTGGAAGCAAGAGACAGACAGAGGAACTTCAGGGAGAAGTGAGCACCTCTTCTGACTCTTGGTTGCAAGGGATGTCCTGACTCCTGCAGTTCTTCCAGTCGGTGGCACCTCCATATTTGTACCTCCAATCCTTATTTTGACTTCAGCTACTTCCACATGTTATCTGTGACTTGTAACTTAAATAAAGAGTTTTGCCTAAACTCTTCTCCAGTCTTTCTTTCTTTCTTTTTTAATTCCCACAATGACTGAATTCTTTATTTTACAAAACAGGTTATAAATTCTAAAATGAAATTTTTATTTTTAAATAAATATGTTATTAAAAGAAAAAATTATCCCTTCATCGAGTGTTTGGCCACCTCCTCCCCTGACCAGTTACTCTAGTCTTCACATCCATGGGGATACCTGCAGTTCAAACCCTAATCCCCTCTAGGACCACTAGGTAGAATTTGGTTGGCAAGCTTTGTGTTTCTTCATGGTCACAGTAACAAGGATGAGTCAATCATGGAAGTCTTGAGTGTTGGACAGAGAAGCTTTAAGCTTGTGTCTCCTAGAAAGATACTAGGAGGGTGAGACATAGTTTAAAGAAGTAAAAGGTAACAAATTCAGGAGCAGAGAAGAACAGCTTCCTTTTTAGAAGGATAACCACTCTTTGAAGATGACTTGGTGGATTGGAGACTGTCAACCTTGAGAAGTATGTACTGGAGATAACAAGGTCACATGAGGCAAAGAGCCTGGATCCTTGATTGCGCACTCAAGGTAGGTCATCTCCTTCCAGGAGCACTTAGATTGAGCAGAGATACACTAGCTCTACAAAAAAATCCTGGCCCTGGCCGGTTGGCTCAGCGGTTGAGCGTCGGCCTGGCGTGCGGGGGACCCGGGTTCGATTCCCGGCCAGGGCACATAGGAGAAGCGCCCATTTGCTTCTCCACCCCCCCTCCTTCCTCTCTGTCTCTCTCTCTTCCCCTCCCGCAGCCAAGGCTCCATTGGAGCAAAGATGGCCTGGGTGCTGGGAATGGCTCCTTGGCCTCTGCCCCAGGTGCTGGAGTGGCTCTGGTCGCGGCAAAGCGACCCCCCCCCCCCGGAGGGGCAGAGCATCACCCCCTGGTGGGCAGAGCTTCGCCCCTGGTGGGCGTGCCGGGTGGATCCCGGTCGGGCGCATGCGGGAGTCTGTCTGACTGTCTCTCCCCGTTTCCAGCTTCAGAAAAAGAAAAAAAAAATCCTTGAAATTTTAAGACTTCCCAATTCCAATTTAATTCTCCTAAATTCTTAGAAAACCAGCCCTTTTGGTTACTACCTTCAATGAGACTCTTTATTACTTGTCTCTACCTGTTTGTACTAACCAAAGACAAAGCCTCAGGGGAAGAAAGTGATACTGTGGCCTTGGTAAACAGGATCAGATTTCCATGTTGAAGAAAGAAACTTTAAATCAGGAGAATGTGCCCTAATCAGGGATGTGGACACCTAAGTCCTCTACTGCAGTGTGCCTCACCATTATGCTTTGACATGCTGGTGAGCAAAGGCATTTTGGCATGGGACTGATTTAATCCCAGCCTGTTGTAAGGCCAGGTGGAGCCTAGTGTGGCCAGAGCTCATTGGCTGACTTCCTCTGGCTGCAATCAACCCTTTCACATCTCCAAATGCAGTATGCTACTAATGTCATTTTCTATTTGTGCAATGAGCAGAGTAAAATTAGACAGTACTGTTTTATGGAACTTCGCTGGCCTCCCCTTCCTCCAGCTCTACCAAAACTCTGTCCTTGTTGCGAGGCAGTTGGTAGGGTTAAAATCAGAACATTTTCCAAGATTCTGTGTATTCAGTACTAATAATCAGAGTGAGCTATTGTGCCCTTTGGAGCCATGGAGAGCTTGGTGGTTGGAATAAAAATGTCTTTTCAGCCGGTCCTGGGGTGAATGCATGGTGCTATGGGCATGTTTGTCAAATGTGTGAGTCAAGCTCCACAGAGGTTTTCCTCGGATATCCTGGTCTATACTGCTGTAATTGCTTTTATGTTAAGAAGGTACATTTTAAGGATGAAAGAAGAGGTAGCCAAAAGATTTGCTGCCCAACTTGAGGAATATCATGAATTCACACAGAAGATTAAACTGACCCAAGCCTATGAAGCCTGCATATCACATCCAGAAGAAGCCAGTATTCTGAAGATACAAACTGTGCTTAGCAATACTTTGTAAAAGTATCCACAGATTCAACCTTTTGCTTTAAGAACCTTCTCAAAAAAAAAAAGGTAATTCCTTGAACTTTCATTTTACAGGGAAGTGATGTTTTTTCTTAAAGTATAAACAAGTTCATTCAAACAATCATCAGACACCCTCCAAGTCCAAGTTGTTGAGACCAAAAACATCTTAGAAGTATCTTAGAAGAATGCAAACTTAGTTGAGAAAGAAGTGCTGGATAATTTGGTCAAAATGGCTGATCCTCAGGAAGACCTACAACTATTTTCCCAAGAAGCTGCAAAATGGACAATAAGAGCCTCTGAAACTAGAAATCAAGAACAACAAAAGCGTGAAAATTCAAATTCAAGAATAAATTTAATTTTGTATAATAAAGAGAGCCAACTGAAAGCTCTGCTAAATACAATATCTGAACATATGCTTAGTCTTCATTGAATGCCTTATGTCGAGTACAGGGTGTGGGGTCACGTTTTCCTGTTTCTTTTACCTAGTATCTTGGACATTACAAATAATAGGATGTACAGACTTGGATTCTATTATATTCCTTCAAATTTCTGTTATGTTCCTTTTATTCTAGTAAGCAGTTAACTTGACTGTATTACAAATCCAATCTCTGTCTTCCCCATAGTGAGCAGCAGCTGAAATCCTTTTTTCATTTTTGCCTTAGCTGGGTTGCTTGAACTTTGTCTTGAATATGCATAGTTTGAGGGATAGCTAGAGATTGGGGCAGAGTTTATATACAGAATTTGGAGTTCCCTTCACTGAATCTCTCCTTTCCTGACATTTCTCCCTTACTTTCCAGCTGCTGTGCTCACCTAACAGCTGTTCTCTCTTTATTCAG